>NW_028132525.1:0-47200 GCF_964374135.1 Grampus griseus | reverse complement strand
GTCTGCAGAGCTAAAGGGGCCAGATGTAGAAAAGGGAAGGGGAACCATGAGGATATGGTCAAGCCCCATCGTATGGATATTTCATCCATATGTTGTATGCAAATCCCATTCAATTTGCTCTGAGTGAACAAGAGAGAACTAAATTATCCTTTAAACCATGTCAGTGACTTTATTTACCATCTCATTTGATGAGCTCATAGCCCAGGTTCAGAGGGAAATGGGAGCTGTGAGTCTGCCATCTCTCAGGAAGTCTCAGGCCTCAGAGGCCCCTCAGAGCCAAACTACCTCACCTTTTGCACTTTTCAAGCAACGTTATTCCTAAGTGCGAGTCACCCTCTTCATCAGGTTCTCCAAGAAACAGCAATCTCTCCCAATGAGAGAGGAAAAATGGGCTACTTTGGCTTGCTGAGGCACAATATGTAGTTCTCCAAAATGGTACCTGCCTGGGGATTTTTCAAGAAAATTAAGCATCAGTGGTGATTTGTTTGTCTTCACATAACGTATGACCCAGGTGTGCTGAGAAATAAGAAAAGGACGAACGAATCAAGGGCGGCTGATCCAAGGAGGCAAGGGGCAACTTCCACAGCCTACGTGGAAAGCTAGAGGGAGGGAACATCCAGCTGGTGGGAGCTGAAGACAGGGGCCAGTCCTCCTTGGGCTCGGGATGCCACCCCCTCTTCCTACATCTTCACGCTCTCCTTCTCTGTTGGCCCCTCCCAGCCATATTAAAGAGCCACAAGGAACTGCTCTCCTCCATTCCATTCTCCTGTCCTCCTATCCACCCCTCCCTTCTTTCCCTTTGCCATCAATTTCTTGACTTGCCCCCCATTTCTCCCCTCCCATCCACACTGCGGTCTGGTTTCTGCCCCCCTACTCTCGTGAAACTGATCTCCTTGAAGCCCCCAATGATTTCTCCGTTGACAAGTCCAGGGCACTACTTCTCAATCCTTATCTTTGTGACCGCCAAGCCGAGTCAGATCTTAAACAACGTCTCTGTCTTGAAAATCTCTTCCCTTGGCTTCCGCGCCACCTTTCCTTTTCTTTCCATGAGACCGATCACAACCAGTGCTGCAGATTCCATCGAATTAAGGAATGCTGTTGCCTACATGTGTGAATGAGCTCAAGTGAGTAAAGTACTGAAGTAGAGGACAGCTAAAGTGAAACGTCTTCATGAATGTCCACGTGGCTGAGCAGCAAGTTAACCTTTCCTACATGTGCTAAAGAAGAAGAGTTGGGTTTTATTTTATTTACTTTTCCCTGGACTGTGTTGAATGACTATCATCTACAAGTTCAGGCTACTTTGGGCTGAGGATTAATGCACTGGGAGAGCTGAGAGAAAACTGAACAATAGAGCTGTCTTTTTCTTGACCAGTTCACCTTAGTTTCCCAAACTCTAAGTCTTTCCCGAATTCTTTCTCCTTTTTATTGTAGTAAAAGGAACATAACACAACATCCACCATTTGGATCATTTTACAATTCACCGTACCATTCAGTGGAATTTACTACTGTCACAGTGTTGTGCAACTATCACCACTGCCTAGCTGCAAAACATTTTCATCAACCAAGAGGAAACCTACACCCATTTTAAGGAGTCATTCCCTATTTCCCTCTCTTCCAACCCCCTGGCAACCACTAATGTAGAATCTTTTCTGTGTGTATGGATTTGCCACTGCTGGACATTTCATATAAATGGAACCATACGATATGTAGCCTTTCATGCCTGACTCCTTTCACTTAGTTGCATCCATCATGTAGCATGTATCAGAAATCCACTCACTGTTATGGCTGAATCCTTCATACCCTTTGAATACAAAATTAAAAATACGTTGAGAGTGAAGCTCTGTTTTAATGGCACATCTATTAGGCCAATTCTTTGAAAGAAGCTGAAGATGGAGATATTGTTGTGAAATGATAATCATTGAGAAGCCTCAGCCAATTGGATAACGAAAAGTTTGGGAAATGTTGCAAAAAATTATCTGCTTTACGTTAAAAGCCTATTAAACAAGGATGCAGGAGATTGTCTTTTTCTTGCAGGTAACTTAAATGAGGCAGAAAGAAATAACTGCCCTTTAAAACACATTTTGAAAGGATTCTATTTATTCTTAATAGACGAATGGGAGTACAGGAAGTTCACATCCAATATGGACTCCCTGTCCAAACACTGTTTATCGTTCTAGCCACCACTATCGAATTATATTTCTTGAGAGTAAGGCAGCTCAATTCCTGCATATTACTTTCTAAAATTCATCCATCAAATCCATTAATACAGTATAAACAAGAGTTGTTCATGTTTAAGTGCACTTCAAATATCAGGTATAAAGAACCCCCAGTAAGAAAAAGAATCCTATATCTCTTGCCAGAATGTGGTCAGCTGTGGGGTGCTCTGCTAGCTGAAAGACACATTCATTATTAAGGGGATAGAGGCTGTTTAAGTGGGATGAGAGCCAAAAAATTTTAACTACATATATGTGTGAAGAACAGTGCTAGGTTATCTCATATTCTATATCAGTCAAGGCTCACCATTTTACATACGTGAAAAGCAAAGTTAAAAGTGTATTAGTAGGGCTTCCCTGTTGGCGCGGTGGTTAAGGATCCACCTGCCAGTGCACGGGACACACGTTTGAGCCCTGATGCGGGAAGATCCCACATGCCACGGAGCAACTAAGACCATGTGCCACAACTACTGAGCCTGCGTGCTAGAGCCCGTGAACCACAGCTACTGAAGCCCACGCACCTAGACCCCGTGCTCAGCAACAACGAGAAGCCACCACAATGAGAAGCCCACGTACTGCAACAAAGAGTGGCCCCCGCTCACCGCAACTAGAGAAAGCCCGCGCACAGCAACGAAGAGCCTAGGCAGCCAAAGATAAATAAATAAATACGTCTATTTTTAAGAAAAGTGTTTTAGTAACTTACTAAAAGGCACGCAACCAGTAAACGTGAGCAAGAATTCAATCCCAAATCTGTCACACTGAAGTTTAAGCTAATACTTGAGATTAATAAAAACAGCACTAAATTAAAAGTTCAGAGATATTTTTTATTTCATACTTTCACTAATGCTCTTTGGAGATAAATCATGTCATTTATATGGGCCTTAGTTTTCACAACTTTAATAGTTGGAAGCTTGACTAGATGATCTGTATGTAGTCTTCCAATTCTAAAATGTTCCACTAATTTGGATTGCTACAATAATTGCCCTTGCAATACATGCATGCTGCCACCAAGTAGCAGTAGAGACTACTAGTTCCTTTTTTACCCCTAGTGGGGGTGCATTTTGACAGCGGACTTATCCGTCAATAGTACAACCTGTTAGTACAACGATGAGATAACAAAATAATCTGGTATTCTTTCCTGTAAAAGAGAAGCTTTACATTGTTTCTGTGAATCGTACCAGAATCACCTGTAGGTTTTTAAATATAGAGGAAATCCTGAACCCATTGAATGAGACTCTTCAGAGACAGGACTTGGGCATCTGGAATTTTGGGTTCCCATCATTTGTATATTTTATTTCATTTCATTTTTGCCTATGTACAATATTTGTCACATCCTTTTGAATCTTTAAAACTTTCTTTTTGTTTTAAATTTTAGAATATTCCATAATCTTCACCTACTTTTCATAAGGTGTTATCTGTTATGTTTATTCGATCTTGTGCTTCTCCTGGTTAAGACTTCTTTCTTTCCTTTTTTTTTTTGTTTTTTTCGGGGCGCTGCCTCATGTCTTGCAGGATCTTAGTTCCCTGACCTGGGATTGGACCCCAGGGCCCCAGCACTGAAAGCGTCATGTTCTAAATACTGGACCACCAGGGAAGTCCCAAGATTTCAGTTGTAAATGACTTCTTTCCCCGCTCTAATTCATTCCTGGGATCAGTTTCATGTTTGGACATTAAAGCAACCTTGCATTGCCAGAATAAAGCTACTTTGATTCTGATATATGATTGTTTTACATACCATGGATACAGTTTGTGCTTCTCTTTACACATTTTGCATGCATGTTCAAAGGAGAAACTGGCCTGTGATTCTATTCTCGTAATATTCTTTATCGATATTTTTGTTGTTTTTTTAAGATTCTATACTTTATGTTTTATTTATTTATTTTTGGCTGCATTGGGTCTTCATTGCTGCATGCGAGCTTTCTCTAGTTGCGGCGAGCGGGGGTCTATTCTTTGTTGCGGTGAGTAGGCTTCTCATTGCAGCCTTCTGACCCCATGGGCTTCTGACCCCATTCGTCAGTGCTACTTCAGGTCCTCACCCCTTCCCTTCTGACCCTGGGCGGTGAAATCCTCTTTCTGCGGCTGGCGTGCGGCAGAAAGTCAATGAGGCAAGAGTAGGTTTGGAGTATCCAAGGAGCAGAAAGGATGTCAGCGTGTGGAAAACAGAGCGAGCAAATTGGAGAGGAGAACGAAACAGTCAGAGAGGAAACAGAGGCCCAGATTTCTAGGTCTGTGGAGGCACTCTGAGGACTTTGCATTTTCTGTGAAGAAGCCACTGAAGAAATTTGAGTGACATGATCTGACTTATGTTTTAACAAGATCTCTCTGGATGCCACGCTGATTAGAGACTGTAGGAGAGCAAGGACAAGCCCCAGAAGACCAACAGTTGATTCAAAGAAATGATTACTCAAACATGGTCCCCCTCCTCAGTGAAGACGCAGAGAAGGAATTGGCAAATAATGGCCACGAATCAAATCAGGCTCTCAGCCTGGATCTGTGGGACTGTGAGCTAATAATGGTTCTCACGTTTAGAAAGCTTGTTGAAGAGGAAAGAGGAGGAGAAGCTACAGAAACTGTATATGGCCCACAAAGCCTAAGATATTTAAAATCCAGAAAATGCTTTCCAACACCTGACGTAAAGCATGTGGCTGGTAGGAGGTCCTCAACCAAATTTGGAAGAGGAATACATGAGTCAGTTAGTTCCTGAAAACACTGTAAAGTGATAGGTGTCAAGAAACATTTACCCCTTCACCCTTAACCTTCACAAATGATGCCAGTTCCATTGAGCTATTGAAAAATACATTCTGGCTTTCCGAAAAATAACCCAGAGGACATTTTCTCACATAGGCAAGGTCATAAACAACTGTCAAGTGAAGTTGAAATAGCAACAAATCAAATAATAACAAAAAACATTTTTACTGATTTTTAAATCTTACAAAGCATTTTCATGTTCATTATCTAATTTAATCCTCCAATCAACGTCATGAGATAGTTATTATTTCCCCATTAGAAATGACCACATATGAAATCCTGAGTGATTGCTCAAGAAAAGCTGAAATCTTGAGTGTTACATCTATTAAGGCCATGGTTGGGTGTTTTCCCATGGGAACATTGGATGCTAAAATCCACAGGGATTTTCAGCTCAAGATGGCAGACTAGGAACTATATTTACTTTCTGTTCCTCCTGAAACCATATCTAAATAAAACTGTAGAAATACCAAAATTAATCAACCAATAAAAGCCAAGATATTCTGGAAGTCATCAACCACAGAAAGATTTCAACACATTTCGAGAAGGCAAGCAATGAAATGGAGGAGCCATGAATAAAATAATGAAGAAAAAAAGGCTGAGCCTAAGTAAGGTCTGCACAAAGTCACTCAGCTTTTGCTGAGCTCTGGTTATAGTCAAGGGCAGAGGAAAGAAGTGGGGCTGAAAAGAAGGAGACAAACGTCATTTTAGGAAAAACACTTCATTTAATGAGCTCCAGGGAACACTCAGCCTGCTGCCATACTAACTCATGAATTACAATGGATTGTTGGTAAGCAAGACAAGAAAACAGGGAAGAAACAAAAGAAACAACAATCAAGACACTGTTTCTAACTGAACTCTTCTCAAATGAGATCGAGGAATTATGGTTCAATGCCACAGCTGTAAATCATTTCTGCTCTTGGAGAGGTTACAAAGGGCTTATAATATTTCCCTTGTTTTCAGACAGAATTTAGGTCTGAGCAAAAGCTTTTGTGTCCTCCAACCCCAAAATTTATTGGGGATGGAAGCCCAGATTTGCTGGGACATACCATAAAAAGAATCTTATGAGCAGAGGGTCAAACTGATTTTGGAATATATGAATTATGCCCAGTGTGAGTTTCAATAGGTTTATATATATATATACATTTTTACTGATCTATATGATTTTGGGTTCTGAAACTTCTACATGTCACATGTGTGATACATAACAGACAATGTCAGCCCCAGGAGGGAGAAAACACTCCAATGAAGCAAGCCAAAGAAACAAGTTTTAAGCAAGGTCAAGTGATGTGTAGACCAGGATTGTTCAATTCCTACCTGTCATGCTGAAGCTTCCAGCTCCTGAATAACAACACATGCTTCCCTTGTCCTAGACAGCCAAGAGTACGTCTCCTCTCTTGGGCATAAGAATCCCTAGAGTTACATATGGGTAGTAAAGAGTGGACCCAGCTGTCATACTCACAATGACCAAATTGTGTTGATCGTACTTTATACCAATACATCGCTCCACGCTGAAGTTGCAATAAATGATATATTTGCTTTCTAGACATATGAATGAGACGCCTTACTGGATATACTCCAGGAAGGCCAGAGAAGCTGGCTTCTAATCCATACGGAACAAGTCACTGGTGAATTTCTTTCAGGATAACCCATGATTTATCTAGAATATCATCTTTACATATCTGGATCCTTCAAACTAGACAAAGGGAAAATACGGGCTTCAAGCCTCAGTTAGAAATATGGAATGGTGCCATGCTGACAACTGGTGGTCCCTGACCTGTATCTTCTGAGATTAGAACACAGTGTGGTGGATGACCAATTCATGCGTTGAACAAAAGAAGACCTCCTACAGGGCAGTGTAGCTGTTCGTTACAGGTATGGCACTTAGGGCTAAGTACCATAAGGACTACAAGAAGAAAAGAAAAACAAGTAACACATGTAGCATATACGATAAGGAGGCACCACAGTGCAGAGCACAAGCTCTGGAATCACACAGGCTTGGATCGAATCCCGGCTAAGCCACTACCATCTATATACCCTGAAGGACAGGTCAAGGTTTAAATGTTCTTTTACCAAATTTCAAAAAAGAAGTGAAGAAACAACCTATCTGCCAGGAAGGGACATCGTGGGCTGCAGCATCCAGTCGGATCAGGGCTCTGCATCTCCTGCTCAGAAACCTTGGCCACCTGGCTCATGGTGATGCTGGCAGCTGAGCAGCCCTGGAGAAGGCGATCCTGTCTCCAGGACTCGCAGAGGAGCTGGGGAGGTCTCCGGACGAGGTGGCCCACACCCTGGTAAGCTCTGGCTGCCTCCTGCCCTCAGGTCTGAGCAGGCTCTGGCCTCTGGGCCCCGTGGTGGGGAAGGCCTGGCCGATACATACGCAGGGCTGAGGGGCCTGCAGAGCCAGTCCCCAGGCAGGGTGAGCTCTGGACGAGGCTTCCACAGTCCCCAACAGTCTCCGCATGGTGGCCCATCTGGTGCCAAACACCTGCCACCCACAGCCAGTAGTCCCAGCCACTAGAAAGTCCAGAAGGGGCCCCGCCCTTTGCCTTTGGGCCGGGGTTAAGCCAGCAGCTGGGCTTGCATGTGACCCCTGCCTCACCCCCTGCCCCGCCCGCTCTTTCTCTGTGACACCTACAATGGATATGTCATAAAGCCAGGCAGAGCCAGTGCTATAAATTCAGAGGAGTTAGAATCTAGGAAGAGGCTCTCGCACTTTCACTCTCTGCTCTCAGATCAGGCAGGCAGTACCTCTAATATGGAAGCTATGGACACCACACCTCCTTCACACGCTGTCCTCTTCCATTCTGCTCCTGTTTTCCCGAGCACCCCATTTACGGCCCTGGCGGGCATCGGTGCTTCAGCAGGAAGCACGTCAGACCCCCAACCTACGGACACCACACCTCCTTCACACGCTGTCATCTTCCATTCTGCTCCTGTTTTCCCCACCACCCCATTTACGGCCCTGGCGGGCATCGGTGCTTCAGCAGGAAGCACGTCAGACCCCGAACCTATGGACACCACACCACCTTCACACGCTGTCATCTTCCATTCTGCTCCTGTTTTCTCCAGCACCCCATTTACGTCCCTGGCGGGCATCGGTGCTTCAGCAGGAAGCACGTCAGACCCCGAACCTATGGACACACACCTCCTTCACACGCTGTCATCTTCCATTCTGCTCCTGTTTTCCCCAGCACCCCATTTACGGCCCTGGCGGGCATCGGTGCTTCAGCAGGAAGCACGTCAGACCCCGAACCTATGGACACCACACCTCCTTCCCACGCTGTCATCTTCCATTCTGCTCCTATTTTCCCCAGCACCCCATTTACGGCCCTGGTGAGAATCGGTACTTCAGCAGGAAGCATGTCAGACCCCGAACCTATGGACACCACACCTCCTTCACACGCTGTCATCTTCCATTCTGCTCCTGTTTTCCCCAGCACCCCATTTACGGCCCTGGCGGGCATCGGTGCTTCAGCAGGAAGCACGTCAGACCCCGAACCTATGGACATCACACCTCCTTCACACGCTGTCATCTTCTATTCTGCTCCTGTTTTCTCCAGCAACCCATTTACGCCTTTGGTGGGCATCGGTGCCTCAGCAGTCAGCACCTCAGACCCCGAACCTATGGACACCACAACTCCTTCCCACGCTGTCATCTTCCATCCTGCTCCTCTTTACCCCAACAACCCATTTACGGCTTAGGCCGGCACTGGTGGTTCACCAGGCAGCACCTCTAACACCAAAGCTATGGACACCACACCTCCTTCCCAGGCTGTCATTTTCCAGTCTGCCCTGTCTCCAATAGAACCACTACCCATTTCACACCGCTGTTCCAAGTTCTGGGAACACACCACCCAGTGATAGCAATGCCTCAGCCCATGCCTCGACTCATTTACCTGCGACGTGAGCCAACAGATAGACCAACACTTCAAAGTTATGACAGAAAGTTGAGTAAGTTATATGCTTGGAATTTCATTTATTATTATTAACAAGCACAACTGTAGTGGTTAGACTATAACAAGTACTATTCTAAGGGCTTACCAAATATTAACTCACTTATTCCTCATAATGGCAACCCTAGAGGTAGGGAATATTCATAATGTTCACTTTTCTGGGGGAAACTGAGGCCCAGAGACGTTGAAGAGCTTGCCTAATGCCACACAGTAAGTAGGTGGCAAAACCCGGGATTAAAACTAGACCGTCTAGACTTTCATCACTTTGCTGTGTCACCGTACTATAAGTTGTGGTTAGGGAAGGAACTAAATTGACAAGACTCTGAACTAAAAGGAGAAGGGAGAAATGAGAAAATGAGTGATCCTAGAAACTAGAGTAGAGTTAGGCTCAGAAATTTCTGGTGATGAGACCCGGAAGAACAAGAACTTGGTTGGAATATTAACTTGGGGTAGTATCTGAATCCATGGAGAAATGGTTTTGTTTTCTGTAAAATTTAGAAAGGTCAGTTGGATGAAGATTAATGAAGACAAAAGTAGAAAGGAAAAGAAAAAGGTGCCTTAAGGGAGACATAACCGCTTCCCTCTACGTACCCACAGGTGGGGTCCTGTGGGAAAGGATGGAGCTCTCTCTACCGGGTTGGTCACCAGGCTGAACAAGGAGAAACATGGCAACCATTGTACTGGTTTTGATGATCTCTCAAAACCAAGGCTTCAGTTTCCAAGAACGACCTACGGTAGCATAACTAGTGTGTGTCACACATGCCACTAAGTGTGTTTCCAGTCACACATTTTAATTGGACAGCTACTTCCTATGAGGTAGGCATTAGTTCCCTATGGCTGCTGTAACAAATGACTACAAATGTGCTTGCTTCTAACAAAACACACTTATTTTCTTATGGTTCTGGAAGACAGAGGTCCAAAACCAGTTTCCCTGGGCTGAAACCAGAAGTCGACAGGGCCATCCATCCTCCTTCTAGAGGCTCTAAGCGAGAATCTGTTTGTTTCCTCGCCAGCATTCCTTCACTTCTGGCCACATCAATGCAACCCCAACTTTGTCATCACATTCTCTTCAGAGTACAAATTCCCTCTGCCTCTCTCTTATGAGAACACCAGTGGTTATATTTGGGCCCATCCAGGTAGTCCAGGAGAATCTTCCCATCTGAGAACCATTACTTTCATCCCACTGGCAAAGTGCCTTCTGCCATTTAAGGTGACATCCACAGGTTCTGGAGAGTAGAATGTGGACATTTGGGGGCAATGGTATTATTCAGTCTACTACAAGGTAGATACTATTATCTTTCTCAGATGTAGGAAATGACGTTTAGGGAAGTAGTTTGTCTCAGGTCTACAATTTCCAGAGTAGAGACTTAAATTCTGCCACTGACACTTTAGGACACATCCTAAACAACTTGAATCTGTGTCCTTAACTACTGCATAATCCTTGGTTAAGAGTCACACTTAGGTATCAAGACCCAATTGAATACAACACAAGTACTGTCTCCTCTTTCACTATGTTTGCCTGGTGTACTGATGAATCTTGCCCAGAGCAGAAGAGTTCAGAAAATTGTTATGCAGGTTTACGAAGAGAAAGCATTTACTGTTTGATGTGCCCGGAGTAACGGAAGGCTTTTTCAAATAAAATATGCCACCAAATAGTCAAGTGTCACAACAGAGGTAACCCCGTGGGAGTCACGAGGAGACTAAAATTATCTCCAATTGTGCAGGAGAGAAAAGTTTCACTGAAGGCAGGTGTAGTTCAGCCAAGCCCTACAGCACAGAAGTAGGAATGTGGGTATGTACGAATGGGAAACACTTTAATGCAGAATGGATGAGAAATATGCATTCGACCTATTCTAAAACAACTGGCTTATTAACTCAGTAAATCGATTTAGTCAGTCAAACTAGCTTTAGCTGATTACTTATCCAGGGAATAGCTGTTTAGAGTAATTTTTGTCATAGAACAGTAAATAAAATGGTTGAACTATAGCTTTAGGCTTGCTAAGTGAAATAGATTGCTCTAGATGATTTTCAAGTGACTTACTTGGTAGTACTCACGAAATTGGGGGTTAACAATTGCTTAAGAAAACAAAGAGAATTGATTTTAAATAAAGTACTTACTGTGTGAACTATCTGTTCAGTAGCTCATGTTAAATGGATGTTTATAATCCCCATTGGACAACCAACTACTTTTTTGCAAATGGCAATGTGAATTGCTCTCGCATAAACTATGGCAATGACCACCTATCTAATTTGTTGTCCAAACCAGAAATCTTCTAACAATACTGGTGTCCTAATAAAAATAAGCACGAAGGGAACACACACTGGGTGTCTCCCGTGTGCCTGTGCATGCATCTATATCTCACTGAAGCCCCATAACAGCCCCCAAGAGAGGGACTCTGAGTGTCCCCATGCTGCTTGTGGAGAAACAGGCACAGGAAGGTTCAATAGTCTATCTACCTAATATCACACAGAGGGTGGGAGAGCCCGTTTTTAAACCACCTGCCTCCAATTCCAGGTGCCAGGAGCCAGACTCAGCCTACAGCTCTCTTCTGCTCGCCTGGAGGTGAAACAAGGTGTCATGATTAGTCAAATCCCGGTCTTCACTCATCAAGGTAGCTTGAACACCTGCACGTCCTCCAAGTAGCATGTAGCATAAGCAATAAGATGTTTGCCCAGTGATCCTCCAGGAACTTGGAATCAGCTGTGCCTGAGTAGGCTGAGCTGGTTTAGAGTGGAGAGGACCACCGATCTTCCACCTGGGCAAGTGCCTTTTGACCTCCTGCCATCAGAGGGCCAAAACTCCAGCCTGAGAATGTGCAGAGGCCTGTAGCCTAGTTATGCCAGCTCAGAACAATGATGAGCACACGTTTTTCCAATCACCTTTCCTCATGCTCCCCATGCCTCATACTGCCCTGCTTCTTTATTCTTTATCCCACAGATACCCAAAACCCCTTGCCTTTGGGGAGGCGGATTTGAGACCTATTGTAACGTCACGTCCTCGCTTGGCTGCCCTGTGAATAAACCTCCTCTTTGCTGCAAACCTCAGCATTTCAGTGTTTTGGCTTGCTGCGCCTCAGACAGAATGGTTGGGAGCAGTGGTACAGGACCCTTGCATGTGAGGGAAGCTGGTTCCTAGTAGTCACATTGCGGATGTTTTCTCCTCTCGGGGTGGGGGTGAGGCAGACATCCTGCTCTTCCGGAAAGGGAGAAACACAGGTGCCAAACCCTTGCCCTCAGCGTCACCGTCACCTAGGAGCTTGTTAGAAGCACAGAATCCAGGCCCCACCCAGAACTACTGAATACCAGCCTGCATTTAACAAGATCCCCAAGAGAGGCATACCCATATTAAAGTTGGAGAGGCACCAAGCTGTCATCGTCTTCTCTGCAGCTAATGAAAACGAAGCAAAGATTCATCCCGAGCTGACTCTGCCTCAGTCACCTGGATATCCCATGAGCTCATTTAATCCTCCCCAGAACCTGCAAATGAGACTGAGGGTCACAGTGGTCTAGCACCCAAGGTTCCATAAGAGAACATGACCAAGGCTCACTGGAGCCAAGACTTCCAAAAAAGAAGGCCCCTGAGCACAGCATGGCACCACCGCAGCCCAAACCGTGGGCCTGGAGGGTAGACCAGGCTCCCCACGCAGAGTTCACACCATTCGACAGATGCCCACAGCAGACCACAAGGCAATATGAGAAGTAACTTCTGATTGTGGAATCTCTGAACTTTGAGATTGAAAGAAAAAAATCTGTTTTCGGGGGATGGTTAAAACAGTTCTACCAAGGAGTAAAGAGAGGGCATCTCAAGGGTCCTTCTGGACTAAGAATTTAATGCCTACTTATTGAGAAATGCTCCGTGCATTTGCTCAGCCCTACGCCAAGATGAAGTTCTCTGTGCCCTAGAAGCTTAGGTTCTAAAAAGGCCACAGAAATGGGTGAGACCTAAAAAATGCCAGAACAATGCAACGGCCTTAATCAGACTGTCTTTGCTTTGCCTTGCTTACAAGTCACTGACTTTAAACTGAATATGGTGTCATGTGTTTATGTTTCTTGAAGCTTTTTTTTTTCAAAAGATCATATAAAGATTTTCTTCCATGGTAAGACTTTTATATTGTATTTTTCTTAAACTGGACTGTGGCACATTTACCCTCCATCAGATGATTGCTTATAACTCACCTTGCTTTGTTAAGAATACCGCTAGAGGCTTCTATGTCTCTACTAGAGAAAATACATTTTCAGGCCCATTGAAACCAATGAAAATCCAAGATTTCAGAGCACAAGATAATGAAAATTCTCTCTATCCGCGTCTTTTACTGCTTTTAATCTGTTAACAGTCCCTAAGTGTGTCAGATGAAAGGTACTGTCGTGGGAATTGACATCATTAACAGCATTCCATACAGGTAAGTCTTGATTGTTCCAAGTTCTCAAAAAGTTGGACATATTTACTGCCTCTATGACATCTCTAGGGTGTGTGGAAGAAATAAAAAAGAGGCCTGTACAATGTATTTCTCCAAATATACACACAAATAGTTTGCACATACAAACAGGGAAACCTTATAAATAACGTATGGGGAGCAAAGGATTGTCGGTAACGGAACTACTCATTTCGAAAGACAACACTGTCACCAAGTGTCCCCTCACCAAAACTGACTGGGAATTTTTAGGGGCCACCAAACCAGAGATGGAGATTTTTAGGCACATTCTTGCCAGAAAAGAGAGCCTAGGGCATAAACCACTCAACTTGTTGGCACGAATGCCAGGGCAACCCAAGCAAGTGGATATACAAGCCTATGTAACGCTTGGAAGTAGGAAGCTTTGGGGGACTACACCTGGGCTGGTACTGGCCTCCCTCCCCAAAGGGACAAGGAGAGCAGAAACCTGGATGGAGTCAAGAGAGAGAACAAAGAAAGGCAAGGCTGGGTATGGAGCAACGTGTGGATCCAGGAGCATGTGTCTCAGAACTGCCGGGGCTCTGCAGACGAGCTGCATCCCCATTCTCCTTGACCCTCATGGGTATAATGAACTCAGGATGGGCGCATCCCGGCTGCCAAGTCACTTCCACCTGTCCATGGAGTTGATAGTTACTTGCTCACAGTGAACCAACCTCTCTGGACCTAACAGCTACTGCAGGAGGCGGTAGTGGAGAACAAGGTGACGACAACGACCAGATGCGAAGGAGGAAGCGACGTTCAGCGGACCGACTGGGTGGACTGATGGTGTGGGGTTAAGTCTGCAGAGCTAAAGGGGCCAGATGTAGAAAAGGGAAGGGGAACCATGAGGATATGGTCAAGCCCCATCGTATGGATATTTCATCCATATGTTGTATGCAAATCCCATTCAATTTGCTCTGAGTGAACAAGAGAGAACTAAATTATCCTTTAAACCATGTCAGTGACTTTATTTACCATCTCATTTGATGAGCTCATAGCCCAGGGGCAGAGGGAAATGGGAGCTGTGAGTCTGCCATCTCTCAGGAAGTCTCAGGCCTCAGAGGCCCCTCAGAGCCAAACTACCTCACCTTTTGCACTTTTCAAGCAACGTTATTCCTAAGTGCGAGTCACCCTCTTCATCAGGTTCTCCAAGAAACAGCAATCTCTCCCAATGAGAGAGGAAAAATGGGCTACTTTGGCTTGCTGAGGCACAATATGTAGTTCTCCAAAATGGTACCTGCCTGGGGATTTTTCAAGAAAATTAAGCATCAGTGGTGATTTGTTTGTCTTCACATAACGTATGACCCAGGTGTGCTGAGAAATAAGAAAAGGACGAACGAATCAAGGGCGGCTGATCCAAGGAGGCAAGGGGCAACTTCCACAGCCTACGTGGAAAGCTAGAGGGAGGGAACATCCAGCTGGTGGGAGCTGAAGACAGGGGCCAGTCCTCCTTGGGCTCGGGATGCCACCCCCTCTTCCTACATCTTCACGCTCTCCTTCTCTGTTGGCCCCTCCCAGCCATATTAAAGAGCCACAAGGAACTGCTCTCCTCCATTCCATTCTCCTGTCCTCCTATCCACCCCTCCCTTCTTTCCCTTTGCCATCAATTTCTTGACTTGCCCCCCATTTCTCCCCTCCCATCCACACTGCGGTCTGGTTTCTGCCCCCCTACTCTCGTGAAACTGATCTCCTTGAAGCCCCCAATGATTTCTCCGTTGACAAGTCCAGGGCACTACTTCTCAATCCTTATCTTTGTGACCGCCAAGCCGAGTCAGATCTTTAACAACGTCTCTGTTTTGAAAATCTCTTCCCTTGGCTTCCACGCCACCTTTCCTTTTCTTTCCATGAGACCGATCACAACCAGTGCTGCAGATTCCATCGAATTAAGGAATGCTGTTGCCTACATGTGTGAATGAGCTCAAGTGAGTAAAGTACTGAAGTAGAGGACAGCTAAAGTGAAACGTCTTCATGAATGTCCACGTGGCTGAGCAGCAAGTTAACCTTTCCTACATGTGCTAAAGAAGAAGAGTTGGGTTTTACTTTATTTACTTTTCCCTGGACTGTGTTGAATGACTATCATCTACAAGTTCAGGCTACTTTTGGCTGAGGATTAATGCACTGGGAGAGCTGAGAGAAAACTGAACAATAGAGCTGTCTTTTTCTTGACCAGTTCACCTTAGTTTCCCAAACTCTAAGTCTTTCCCGAATTCTTTCTCCTTTTTATTGTAGTAAAAGGAACATAACACAACATCCACCATTTGGATCATTTTACAATTCACCGTACCATTCAGTGGAATTTACTACTGTCACAGTGTTGTGCAACTATCACCACTGCCTAGCTGCAAAACATTTTCATCAACCAAGAGGAAACCTACACCCATTTTAAGGAGTCATTCCCTATTTCCCTCTCTTCCAACCCCCTGGCAACCACTAATGTAGAATCTTTTCTGTGTGTATGGATTTGCCACTGCTGGACATTTCATATAAATGGAACCATACGATATGTAGCCTTTCATGCCTGACTCCTTTCACTTAGTTGCATCCATCATGTAGCATGTATCAGAAATCCACTCACTGTTATGGCTGAATCCTTCATACCCTTTGAATACAAAATTAAAAATACGTTGAGAGTGAAGCTCTGTTTTAACGGCACATCTATTAGGCCAATTCATTGAAAGAAGCTGAAGATGGAGATATTGTTGGGAAATGATAATCATTGAGAAGCCTCAGCCAATTGGATAACGAAAAGTTTGGGAAATGTTGCAAAAAATTATCTGCTTTACGTTAAAAGCCTATTAAACAAGGATGCAGGAGATTGTCTTTTTCTTGCAGGTAACTTAAATGAGGCAGAAAGAAATAACTGCCCTTTAAAACACATTTTGAAAGGATTCTATTTATTCTTAATAGACGAATGGGAGTACAGGAAGTTCACATCCAATATGGACTCCCTGTCCAAACACTGTTTATCATTCTAGCCACCACTATCGAATTATATTTCTTGAGAGTAAGGCAGCTCAATTCCTGCATATTACTTTCTAAAATTCATCCATCAAATCCATTAATACAGTATAAACAAGAGTTGTTCAAGTTTAAGTGCACTTCAACTATCAGGTATAAAGAACCCCCAGTAAGAAAAAGAATCCTATATCTCTTGCCAGAATGTGGTCAGCTGTGGGGTGCTCTGCTAGCTGAAAGACACATTCATTATTAAGGGGATAGAGGCTGTTTAAGTGGGATGAGAGCCAAAAAATTTTAACTACATATATGTGTGAAGAACAGTGCTAGGTTATCTCATATTCTATATCAGTCAAGGCTCACCATTTTACATACGTGAAAAGCAAAGTTAAAAGTGTATTAGTAGGGCTTCCCTGTTGGTGCGGTGGTTAAGGATCCACCTGCCAGTGCACGGGACACACGTTTGAGCCCTGATGCGGGAAGATCCCACATGCCACGGAGCAACTAAGACCATGTGCCACAACCACTGAGCCTGCGTGCTAGAGCCCGTGAACCACAGCTACTGAAGCCCACGCACCTAGACCCCGTGCTCAGCATCAACGAGAAGCCACCACAATGAGAAGCCCACGTACTGCAACAAAGAGTGGCCCCCGCTCACCGCAACTAGAGAAAGCCCGCGCACAGCAACGAAGAGCCTAGGCAGCCAAAGATAAATAAATAAATACGTCTATTTTTAAGAAAAGTGTTTTAGTAACTTACTAAAAGGCACGCAACCAGTAAACGTGAGCAAGAATTCAATCCCATATCTGTCACACTGAAGTTTAAGCTAATACTTGAGATTAATAAAAACAGCACTAAATTAAAAGTTCAGAGATATTTTTTATTTCATACTTTCACTAATGCTCTTTGGAGATAAATCATGTCATTTATATGGGCCTTAGTTTTCACAACTTTAGTAGTTGGAAGCTTGACTAGATGATCTGTATGTAGTCTTCCAATTCTAAAATGTTCCACTAATTTGGATTGCTACAATAATTGCCCTTGCAATACATGCATGCTGCCACCAAGTAGCAGTAGAGACTACTAGTTCCTTTTTTACCCCTAGTGGGGGTGCATTTTGACAATGGACTTATCCGTCAATAGTACAACCTGTTAGTATAACTATAAGATAACAAAATAATCTGGTATTCTTTCCTGTAAAAGAGAAGCTTTACATTGTGTCTGTGAATCGTACCAGAATCACCTGTAGGTTTTTAAATATAGAGGAAATCCTGAACCCATTGAATGAGACTCTTCAGAGACAGGACTTGGGCATCTGGAATTTTGGGTTCCCATCATTTGTATATTTTATTTCATTTCATTTTTGCCTATGTACAATATTTGTCACATCCTTTTGAATCTTTAAAACTTTCTTTTTGTTTTAAATTTTAGAATATTCCATAATCTTCACCTACTTTTCATAAGGTGTTATCTGTTATGTTTATTCGATCTTGTGCTTCTCCTGGTTAAGACTTCTTTCTTTCCTTTTTTTTTTTGTATTTTTCGGGGCCCTGCCTCATGTCTTGCAGGATCTTAGTTCCCTGACCTGGGATTGGACCCCAGGGCCCCAGCAGTGAAAGCGTCATGTTCTAAATACTGGACCACCAGGGAACTCCCAAGATTTCAGTTGTAAATGACTTCTTTCCCCGCTCTAATTCATTCCTGGGATCAGTTTCATGTTTGGACATTAAAGCAACCTTGCATTGCCAGAATAAAGCTACTTTGATTCTGATATATGATTGTTTTACATACCATGGATACAGTTTGTGCTTCTCTTTACACATTTTGCATGCATGTTCAAAGGAGAAACTGGCCTGTGATTCTATTCTCGTAATATTCTTTATCGATTTTTTTGTTGCTTTTTTAAGATTCTATACTTTATGTTTTATTTATTTATTTTTGGCTGCATTGGGTCTTCATTGCTGCATGCGAGCTTTCTCTAGTTGCGGCGAGCGGGGGTCTATTCTTTGTTGCGGTGAGTAGGCTTCTCATTGCAGCCTTCTGACCCCATGGGCTTCTGACCCCATTCGTCAGTGCTACTTCAGGTCCTCACCCCTTCCCTTCTGACCCTGGGCGGTGAAATCCTCTTTCTGCGGCTGGCGTGTGGCAGAAAGTCAATGAGGCAAGAGTAGGTTTGGAGTATCCAAGGAGCAGAAAGGATGTCAGCGTGTGGAAAACAGAGCGAGCAAATTGGAGAGGAGAACGAAACAGTCAGAGAGGAAACAGAGGCCCAGATTTCTAGGTCTGTGGAGGCACTCTGAGGACTTTGCATTTTCTGTGAAGAAGCCACTGAAGAAATTTGAGTGACATGATCTGACTTATGTTTTAACAAGATCTCTCTGGATGCCACGCTGATTAGAGACTGTAGGAGAGCAAGGACAAGCCCCAGAAGACCAACAGTTGATTCAAAGAAATGATTACTCAAACATGGTCCCCCTCCTCAGTGAAGACGCAGAGCAGGAATTGGCAAATAATGGCCACGAATCAAATCAGGCTCTCAGCCTGGATCTGTGGGACTGTGAGCTAATAATGGTTCTCACGTTTAGAAAGCTTGTTGAAGAGGAAAGAGGAGGAGAAGCTACAGAAACTGTATATGGCCCACAAAGCCTAAGATATTTAAAATCCAGAAAATGCTTTCCAACACCTGACGTAAAGCATGTGGCTGGTAGGAGGTCCTCAACCAAATTTGGAAGAGGAATACATGAGTCAGTTAGTTCCTGAAAACACTGTAAAGTGATAGGTGTCAAGAAACATTTACCCCTTCACCCTTAACCTTCACAAATGATGCCAGTTCCATTGAGCTATTGAAAAATACATTCTGGCTTTCCGAAAAATAACCCAGAGGACATTCTCTCACATAGGCAAGGTCATAAACAAATGTCAAGTGAAGTTGAAATAGCAACAAATCAAATAATAACAAAAAACATTTTTACTGATTTTTAAATCTTACAAAGCATTTTCATGTTCATTATCTAATTTAATCCTCCAATCAACGTCATGAGATAGTTATTATTTCCCCATTAGAAATGACCACATATGAAATCCTGAGTGATTGCTCAAGAAAAGCTGAAATCTTGAGTGTTACATCTATTAAGGCCATGGTTGGGTGTTTTCCCATGGGAACATTGGATGCTAAAATCCACAGGGATTTTCAGCTCAAGATGGCAGACTAGGAACTATATTTACTTTCTGTTCCTCCTGAAACCATATCTAAATAAAACTGTAGAAATACCAAAATTAATCAACCAATAAAAGCCAAGATATTCTGGAAGTCATCAACCACAGAAAGATTTCAACACATTTCGAGAAGGCAAGCAATGAAATGGAGGAGCCATGAATAAAATAATGAAGAAAAAAAGGCTGAGCCTAAGTAAGGTCTGCACAAAGTCACTCAGCTTTTGCTGAGCTCTGGTTATAGTCAAGGGCAGAGGAAAGAAGAGGGGCTGAAAACAAGGAGACAAACGTCATTTTAGGAAAAACACTTCATTTAATGAGCTCCAGGGAACACTCAGCCTGCTGCCATACTAACTCATGAATTACAATGGATTGTTGGTAAGCAAGACAAGAAAACAGGGAAGAAACAAAAGAAACAAAAATCAAGACACTGTTTCTAACTGAACTCTTCTCAAATGAGATCGAGGAATTATGGTTCAATGCCACAGCTGTAAATCATTTCTGCTCTTGGAGAGGTTACAAAGGGCTTATAATATTTCCCTTGTTTTCAGACAGAATTTAGGTCTGAGCAAAAGCTTTTGTGTCCTCCAACCCCAAAATTTATTGGGGATGGAAGCCCAGATTTGCTGGGACATACCATAAAAAGAATCTCATGAGCAGAGGGTCAAACTGATTTTGGAATATATGAATTATGCCCAGTGTGAGTTTCAATAGGTTTATATATATATATACATTTTTACTGATCTATATGATTTTGGGTTCTGAAACTTCTACATGTCACATGCGTGATACATAACAGACAATGTCAGCCCCAGGAGGGAGAAAACACTCCAATGAAGCAAGCCAAAGAAACAAGTTTTAAGCAAGGTCAAGTGATGTGTAGACCAGGATTGTTCAATTCCTACCTGTCATGTTGAAGCTTCCAGCTCCTGAATAACAACACATGCTTCCCTTGTCCTAGACAGCCAAGAGTACGTCTCCTCTCTTGGGCATAAGAATCCCTAGAGTTACATATGGGTAGTAAAGAGTGGACCCAGATGTCATACTCACAATGACCAAATTGTGTTGATCGTACTTTATACCAATACATCGCTCCACGCTGAAGTTGCAATAAATGATATATTTGCTTTCTAGACATATGAATGAGACGCCTTACTGGATATACTCCAGGAAGGCCAGAGAAGCTGGCTTCTAATCCATACGGAACAAGTCACTGGTGAATTTCTTTCAGGATAACCCATGATTTATCTAGAATATCATCTTTACATATCTGGATCCTTCAAACTAGACAAAGGGAAAATACGGGCTTCAAGCCTCAGTTAGAAATATGGAATGGTGCCATGCTGACAACTGGTGGTCCCTGACCTGTATCTTCTGAGATTAGAACACAGTGTGGTGGATGACCAATTCATGCGTTGAACAAAAGAAGACCTCCTACAGGGCAGTGTAGCTGTTCGTTACAGGTATGGCACTTAGGGCTAGTACCATAAGGACTACAAGAAGAAAAGAAAAACAAGTAACACATGAAGCATATACGATAAGGAGGCACCACAGTGCAGAGCACAAGCTCTGGAATCACACAGGCTTGGATCGAATCCCGGCTAAGCCACTACCATCTATATACCCTGAAGGACAGGCCAAGGTTTAAATGTTCTTTTACCAAATTTCAAAAAAGAAGTGAAGAAAGAACCTATCTGCCAGGAAGGGACATTGTGGGCTGCAGCATCCAGTCGGATCAGGGCTCTGCATCTCCTGCTCAGAAACCTTGGCCACCTGGCTCATGGTGATGCTGGCAGCTGAGCAGCCCTGGAGAAGTCGATCCTGTCTCCAGGACTCGCAGAGGAGCTGGGGAGGTCTCCGGACGAGGTGGCCCACACCCTGGTAAGCTCTGGCTGCCTCCTGCCCTCAGGTCTGAGCAGGCTCTGGCCTCTGGGCCCCGTGGTGGGGAAGGCCTGGCCGATACATACGCAGGGCTGAGGGGCCTGCAGAGCCAGTCCCCAGGCAGGGTGAGCTCTGGACGAGGCTTCCACAGTCCCCAACAGTCTCCGCATGGTGGCCCATCTGGTGCCAAACACCTGCCACCCACAGCCAGTAGTCCCAGCCACTAGAAAGTCCAGAAGGGGCCCCGCCCTTTGCCTTTGGGCCGGGGTTAAGCCAGCAGCTGGGCTTGCATGTGACCCCTGCCTCACCCCCTGCCCCGCCCGCTCTTTCTCTGTGACACCTACAATGGATATGTCATAAAGCCAGGCAGAGCCAGTGCTATAAATTCAGAGGAGTTAGAATCTAGGAAGAGGCTCTCCCACTTTCACTCTCTGCTCTCAGATCAGGCAGGCAGTACCTCTAATATGGAAGCTATGGACACCACACCTCCTTCACACGCTGTCCTCTTCCATTCTGCTCCTGTTTTCCCGAGCACTCCATTTACGGCCCTGGCGGACATCGGTGCTTCAGCAGGAAGCACGTCAGACCCCCAACCTATGGACACCACACCTCCTTCACACGCTGTCATCTTCCATTCTGCTCCTGTTTTCCCCACCACCCCATTTACGGCCCTGGCGGGCATCGGTGCTTCAGCAGGAAGCACGTCAGACCCCGAACCTATGGACACCACACCACCTTCACACGCTGTCATCTTCCATTCTGCTCCTGTTTTCTCCAGCACCCCATTTACGTCCCTGGCGGGCATCGGTGCTTCAGCAGGAAGCACGTCAGACCCCGAACCTATGGACACCACACCTCCTTCACACGCTGTCATCTTCCATTCTGCTCCTGTTTTCCCCAGCACCCCATTTACGGCCCTGGCGGGCATCGGTGCTTCAGCAGGAAGCATGTCAGACCCCGAACCTATGGACACCACACCTCCTTCCCACGCTGTCATCTTCCATTCTGCTCCTGTTTTCCCCAGCACCCCATTTACGGCCCTGGTGAGCATCGGTACTTCAGCAGGAAGCATGTCAGACCCCGAACCTATGGACACCACACCTCCTTCACACGCTGTCATCTTCCATTCTGCTCCTGTTTTCCCCACCACCCCATTTACGGCCCTGGCGGGCATCGGTGCTTCAGCAGGAAGCACGTCAGACCCCGAACCTATGGACACCACACCTCCTTCACACGCTGTCATCTTCTATTCTGCTCCTGTTTTCTCCAGCAACCCATTTACGCCTTTGGTGGGCATCGGTGCCTCAGCAGTCAGCACCTCAGACCCCGAACCTATGGACACCACACCTCCTTCCCACGCTGTCATCTTCCATCCTGCTCCTCTTTACCCCAGCACCCCATTTACGGCTTAGGCCGGCACTGGTGCTTCACCAGGCAGCACCTCTAACACCAAAGCTATGGAAACCACACCTCCTTCCCAGGTTGTCATTTTCCAGTCTGCCCTGTCTCCAATAGAACCACTACCCGTTTCACACCGCTGTTCCAAGTTCTGGGAACACACCACCCAGTGATAGCAATGCCTCAGCCCATGCCTCGACTCATTTACCTGCGACGTGAGCCAACAGATAGACCAACACTTCAAAGTTATGACAGAAAGTTGAGTAAGTTATACGCTTAGAATTTCATTTATTATTATTAACAAGCACAACTGTAGTGCTTAGACTATAACAAGTACTATTCTAAGGGCTTACCAAATATTAACTCACTTATTCCTCATAATGGCAACCCTAGAGGTAGGGAATATTCATAATGTTCACTTTTCTGGGGGAAACTGAGGCCCAGAGACGTTGAAGAGCTTGCCTAATGCCACACAGTAAGTAGGTGGCAAAACCCGGGATTAAAACTAGACCGTCTAGACTTTCATCACTTTGCTGTGTCACCGTACTATAAGTTGTGGTTAGGGAAGGAACTAAATTGACAAGACTCTGAACTAAAAGGAGAAGGAAGAAATGAGAAAATGAGTGATCCTAGAAACTAGAGTAGAGTTAGGCTCAGAAATTTCTGGTGATGAGACCCGGAAGAACAAGAACTTGGTTGGAATATTAACTTGGGGTAGTATCTGAATCCATGGAGAAATGGTTTTGTTTTCTGTAAAATTTAGAAAGGTCAGTTGGATGAAGATTAATGAAGACAAAAGTAGAAAGGAAAAGAAAAAGGTGCCTTAAGGGAGACATAACTGCTTCCCTCTACATACCCACAGGTGGGGTCCTGTGGGAAAGGATGGAGCTCTCTCTACCGGGTTGGTCACCAGGCTGAACAAGGAGAAACATGGCAACCATTGTACTGGTTTTGATGATCTCTCAAAACCAAGGCTTCAGTTTTCAAGAACGACCTACGGTAGCATAACTAGTGTGTGTCACACATGCCACTAAGTGTGTTTCCAGTCACACATTTTAATTGGAGAACTACTTCCTATGAGGTAGGCATCAGTTCCCTATGGCTGCTGTAACAAATGACTACAAATGTGCTTGCTTCTAACAAAACACACTTATTTTCTTATGGTTCTGGAAGACAGAGGTCCAAAACCAGTTTCCCTGGGCTGAAACCAGAAGTCGACAGGGCCATCCATCCTCCTTCTAGAGGCTCTAAGTGAGAATCTGTTTGTTTCCTCGCCAGCATTCCTTCACTTCTGGCCACATCAATGCAACCCCAACTTCGTCATTACATTCTCTTTGGAGTACAAATTCCCTCTGCCTCTCTCTTATGAGAACACCAGTGGTTATATTTGGGCCCATCCAGGTAGTCCAGGAGAATCTTCCCATCTGAGAACCATTACTTTCATCCCACTGGCAAAGTGCCTTCTGCCATTTAAGGTGACATTCACAGGTTCTGGAGAGTAGAATGTGGACATTTGGGGGCAATGGTATTATTCAGTCTACTACAAGGTAGATACTATTATCTTTCTCAGATGTAGGAAATGACGTTTAGGGAAGTAGTTTGTCTCAGGTCTACAATTTCCAGAGTAGAGACTTAAATTCTGCCACTGACACTTTAGGACACATCCTAAACAACTTGAATCTGTGTCCTTAACTACTGCATAATCCTTGGTTAAGAGTCACACTTAGGTATCAAGACCCAATTGAATACAACACAAGTACTGTCTCCTCTTTCACTATGTTTGCCTGGTGTACTGATGAATCTTGCCCAGAGCAGAAGAGTTCAGAAAATTGTTATGCAGGTTTACGAAGAGAAAGCATTTACTGTTTGATGTGCCCGGAGTAACGGAAGGCTTTTTCAAATAAAATATGCCACCAAATAGTCAAGTGTCACAACAGAGGTAACCCCGTGGGAGTCACGAGGAGACCAAAATTATCTCCAATTGTGCAGGAGAGAAAAGTTTCACTGAAGGCAGGTGTAGTTCAGCCAAGCCCTACAGCACAGAAGTAGGAATGTGGGTATGTACGAATGGGAAACACTTTAATGCAGAATGGATGAGAAATATGCATTCGACCTATTCTAAAACAACTGGCTTATTAACTCAGTAAATCGATTTAGTCAGTCAAACTAGCTTTAGCTGATTACTTATCCAGGGAATAGCTGTTTAGAGTAATTTTTGTCATAGAACAGTAAATAAAATGGTTGAACTATAGCTTTAGGCTTGCTAAGTGAAATAGATTGCTCTAGATGATTTTCAAGTGACTTACTTGGTAGTACTCACGAAATTGGGGGTTAACAATTGCTTAAGAAAACAAAGAGAATTGATTTTAAATAAAGTACTTACTGTGTGAACTATCTGTTCAGTAGCTCATGTTAAATGGATGTTTATAATCCCCATTGGACAACCAACTACTTTTTTGCAAATGGCAATGTGAATTGCTCTCGCATAAACTATAGCAATGACCACCTATCTAATTTGTTGTCCAAACCAGAAATCTTCTAACAATACTGGTGTCCTAATAAAAATAAGCACGAAGGGAACACACACTGGGTGTCTCCCGTGTGCCTGTGCATGCATCTATATCTCACTGAAGCCCCATAACAGCCCCCAAGACAGGGACTCTGAGTGTCCCCATGCTGCTTGTGGAGAAACAGGCACAGGAAGGTTCAATAGTCTATCTACCTAATATCACACAGAGGGTGGGAGAGCCCGTTTTTAAACCACCTGCCTCCAATTCCAGGTGCCAGGAGCCAGACTCAGCCTACAGCTCTCTTCTGCTCGCCTGGAGGTGAAACAAGGTGTCATGATTAGTCAAATCCGGGTCTTCACTCATCAAGGTAGCTTGAACACCTGCACGTCCTCCAAGTAGCATGTAGCATAAGCAATAAGATGTTTGCCCCGTGATCCTCCAGGAACTTGGAATCAGCTGTGCCTGGTTAGGCTGAGCTGGTTTAGAGTGGAGAGGACCACCGATCTTCCACCTGGGCAAGTGCCTTTTGACCTCCTGCCATCAGAGGGCCAAAACTCCAGCCTGAGAATGTGCAGAGGCCTGTAGCCTAGTTATGCCAGCTCAGAACAATGATGAGCACACGTTTTTCCAATCACCTTTCCTCATGCTCCCCATGCCTCATACTGCCCTGCTTCTTTATTCTTTATCTCACAGATACCCAAAGCCCCTTGCCTTTGGGGAGGCGGATTTGAGACCTATTGACACGTCACGTCCTCGCTTGGCTGCCCTGTGAATAAACCTCCTCTTTGCTGCAAACCTCAGCATTTCAGTGTTTTGGCTTGCTGTGCCTCAGACAGAATGGTTGGGAGCAGTGGTACAGGACCCTTGCATGTGAGGGAAGCTGGTTCCTAGTAGTCACATTGCGGATGTTTTCTCCTCTCGGGGTGGGGGTGGGGCAGACATCCTGCTCTTCCGGAAAGGGAGAAACACAGGTGCCAAACCCTTGCCCTCAGCGTCACCGTCACCTAGGAGCTTGTTAGAAGCCCAGAATCCAGGCCCCACCCAGAACTACTGAATACCAGCCTGCATTTAACAAGATCCCCAAGAGAGACATACCCATATTAAAGTTGGAGAGGCACCAAGCTGTCATCGTCTTCTCCGCAGCTAATGAAAACGAAGCAAATATTCATCCCGAGCTGACTCTGCCTCAGTCACCTGGATATCCCATGAGCTCATTTAATCCTCCCCAGAACCTGCAAATGAGACTGAGGGTCAGAGTGGTCTAGCACCCAAGGTTCCATAAGAGAACATGACCAAGGCTCACTGGAGCCAAGACTTCCAAAACAGAAGGCCCTTGAGCACAGCATGGCACCACCGCAGCCCAAACCGTGGGCCTGGAGGGTAGACCAGGCTCCCCACGCAGAGTTCACACCATTCGACAGATGCCCACAGCAGACCACAAGGCAATATGAGAAGTAACTTCTGATTGTGGAATCTCTGAACTTTGAGATTGAAAGAAAAAAATCTGTTTTTGGGGGATGGTTAAAACAGTTCTACCAAGGAGTAAAGAGAGGGCATCTCAAGGGTCCTTCTGGACTAAGAATTTAATGCCTACTTATTGAGAAATGCTCCGTGCATTTGCTCAGCCCTACGCCAAGATGAAGTTCTCTGTGCCCTAGAAGCTTAGGTTCTAAAAAGGCCACAGAAATGGGTGAGACCTAAAAAATGCCAGAACAATGCAACGGCCTTAATCAGACTGTCTTTGCTTTGCCTTGCTTACAAGTCACTGACTTTAAACTGAATATGGTGTCATGTCTTTATGTTTCTTGAAGCTTTTTTTTTTTCAAAAGATCATATAAAGATTTTTTTCCATGGTAAGACTTTTATATTGTATTTTTCTTAAACTGGACTGTGGCACATTTACCCTCCATCAGATGATTGCTTATAACTCACCTTGCTTTGTTAAGAATACTGCTAGAGGCTTCTATGTCCCTACTAAAGAAAATACATTTTCAGGCCCATTGAAACCAATGAAAATCCAAGATTTCAGAGCACAAGATAATGAAAATTCTCTCTATCCGCGTCTTTTACTGCTTTTAATCTGTTAACAGTCCCTAAGTGTGTCAGATGAAAGGTACTGTCGCGGGAATTGACATCATTAACAGCATTCCATACAGGTAAGTCTTGATTGTTCCAATTTCTCAAAAAGTTGGACATATTTACTGCCTCTATGACATCTCTAGGGTGTGTGGAAGAAATAAAAAAGAGGCCTGTACAATGTATTTCTCCAAATATACACACAAATAGTTTGCACATACAAACAGGGAAACCTTATAAATAACGTATGGGGAGCAAAGGATTGTCGGTAACGGAACTACTCATTTCGAAAGACAACACTGTCACCAAGTGTCCCCTCACCAAAACTGACTGGGAATTTTTAGGGGCCACCAAACCAGAGATGGAGATTTTTAGGCACATTCTTGCCAGAAAAGAGAGCCTAGGGCATAAACCACTCAACTTGTTGGCACGAATGCCAGGGCAACCCAAGCAAGTGGATATACAAGCCTACGTAACGCTTGGAAGTAGGAAGCTTTGGGGGACTACACCTGGGCTGGTACTGGCCTCCCTCCCCAAAGGGACAAGGAGAGCAGAAACCTGGATGGAGTCAAGAGAGAGAACAAAGAAAGGCAAGGCTGGGTATGGAGCAACGTGTGGATCCAGGAGCATGTGTCTCAGAACTGCCGGGGCTCTGCAGACCAGCTGCATCCCCATTCTCCTTGACCCTCATGGGTATAATGAACTCAGGATGGGCGCATCCCGGCTGCCAAGTCACTTCCACCTGTCCATGGAGTTGACAGTTACTTGCTCACAGTGAACCAACCTCTCTGGACCTAACAGCTACTGCAGGAGGCGGTAGTGGAGAACAAGGTGACGACAACGACCAGATGCGAAGGAGGAAGCGACGTTCAGCGGACCGACTGGGTGGACTGATGGTGTGGGGTTAAGTCTGCAGAGCTAAAGGGGCCAGATGTAGAAAAGGGAAGGGGAACCATGAGGATATGGTCAAGCCCCATCGTATGGATATTTCATCCATATGTTGTATGCAAATCCCATTCAATTTGCTCTGAGTGAACAAGAGAGAACTAAATTATCCTTTAAACCATGTCAGTGACTTTATTTACCATCTCATTTGATGAGCTCATAGCCCAGGTTCAGAGGGAAATGGGAGCTGTGAGTCTGCCATCTCTCAGGAAGTCTCAGGCCTCAGAGGCCCCTCAGAGCCAAACTACCTCACCTTTTGCACTTTTCAAGCAACGTTATTCCTAAGTGCGAGTCACCCTCTTCATCAGGTTCTCCAAGAAACAGCAATCTCTCCCAATGAGAGAGGAAAAATGGGCTACTTTGGCTTGCTGAGGCACAATATGTAGTTCTCCAAAATGGTACCTGCCTGGGGATTTTTCAAGAAAATTAAGCATCAGTGGTGATTTGTTTGTCTTCACATAACGTATGACCCAGGTGTGCTGAGAAATAAGAAAAGGACGAACGAATCAAGGGCGGCTGATCCAAGGAGGCAAGGGGCAACTTCCACAGCCTACGTGGAAAGCTAGAGGGAGGGAACATCCAGCTGGTGGGAGCTGAAGACAGGGGCCAGTCCTCCTTGGGCTCGGGATGCCACCCCCTCTTCCTACATCTTCACGCTCTCCTTCTCTGTTGGCCCCTCCCAGCCATATTAAAGAGCCACAAGGAACTGCTCTCCTCCATTCCATTCTCCTGTCCTCCTATCCACCCCTCCCTTCTTTCCCTTTGCCATCAATTTCTTGACTTGCCCCCCATTTCTCCCCTCCCATCCACACTGCGGTCTGGTTTCTGCCCCCCTACTCTCGTGAAACTGATCTCCTTGAAGCCCCCAATGATTTCTCCGTTGACAAGTCCAGGGCACTACTTCTCAATCCTTATCTTTGTGACCGCCAAGCCGAGTCAGATCTTAAACAACGTCTCTGTCTTGAAAATCTCTTCCCTTGGCTTCCGCGCCACCTTTCCTTTTCTTTCCATGAGACCGATCACAACCAGTGCTGCAGATTCCATCGAATTAAGGAATGCTGTTGCCTACATGTGTGAATGAGCTCAAGTGAGTAAAGTACTGAAGTAGAGGACAGCTAAAGTGAAACGTCTTCATGAATGTCCACGTGGCTGAGCAGCAAGTTAACCTTTCCTACATGTGCTAAAGAAGAAGAGTTGGGTTTTATTTTATTTACTTTTCCCTGGACTGTGTTGAATGACTATCATCTACAAGTTCAGGCTACTTTGGGCTGAGGATTAATGCACTGGGAGAGCTGAGAGAAAACTGAACAATAGAGCTGTCTTTTTCTTGACCAGTTCACCTTAGTTTCCCAAACTCTAAGTCTTTCCCGAATTCTTTCTCCTTTTTATTGTAGTAAAAGGAACATAACACAACATCCACCATTTGGATCATTTTACAATTCACCGTACCATTCAGTGGAATTTACTACTGTCACAGTGTTGTGCAACTATCACCACTGCCTAGCTGCAAAACATTTTCATCAACCAAGAGGAAACCTACACCCATTTTAAGGAGTCATTCCCTATTTCCCTCTCTTCCAACCCCCTGGCAACCACTAATGTAGAATCTTTTCTGTGTGTATGGATTTGCCACTGCTGGACATTTCATATAAATGGAACCATACGATATGTAGCCTTTCATGCCTGACTCCTTTCACTTAGTTGCATCCATCATGTAGCATGTATCAGAAATCCACTCACTGTTATGGCTGAATCCTTCATACCCTTTGAATACAAAATTAAAAATACGTTGAGAGTGAAGCTCTGTTTTAATGGCACATCTATTAGGCCAATTCTTTGAAAGAAGCTGAAGATGGAGATATTGTTGTGAAATGATAATCATTGAGAAGCCTCAGCCAATTGGATAACGAAAAGTTTGGGAAATGTTGCAAAAAATTATCTGCTTTACGTTAAAAGCCTATTAAACAAGGATGCAGGAGATTGTCTTTTTCTTGCAGGTAACTTAAATGAGGCAGAAAGAAATAACTGCCCTTTAAAACACATTTTGAAAGGATTCTATTTATTCTTAATAGACGAATGGGAGTACAGGAAGTTCACATCCAATATGGACTCCCTGTCCAAACACTGTTTATCGTTCTAGCCACCACTATCGAATTATATTTCTTGAGAGTAAGGCAGCTCAATTCCTGCATATTACTTTCTAAAATTCATCCATCAAATCCATTAATACAGTATAAACAAGAGTTGTTCATGTTTAAGTGCACTTCAAATATCAGGTATAAAGAACCCCCAGTAAGAAAAAGAATCCTATATCTCTTGCCAGAATGTGGTCAGCTGTGGGGTGCTCTGCTAGCTGAAAGACACATTCATTATTAAGGGGATAGAGGCTGTTTAAGTGGGATGAGAGCCAAAAAATTTTAACTACATATATGTGTGAAGAACAGTGCTAGGTTATCTCATATTCTATATCAGTCAAGGCTCACCATTTTACATACGTGAAAAGCAAAGTTAAAAGTGTATTAGTAGGGCTTCCCTGTTGGCGCGGTGGTTAAGGATCCACCTGCCAGTGCACGGGACACACGTTTGAGCCCTGATGCGGGAAGATCCCACATGCCACGGAGCAACTAAGACCATGTGCCACAACTACTGAGCCTGCGTGCTAGAGCCCGTGAACCACAGCTACTGAAGCCCACGCACCTAGACCCCGTGCTCAGCAACAACGAGAAGCCACCACAATGAGAAGCCCACGTACTGCAACAAAGAGTGGCCCCCGCTCACCGCAACTAGAGAAAGCCCGCGCACAGCAACGAAGAGCCTAGGCAGCCAAAGATAAATAAATAAATACGTCTATTTTTAAGAAAAGTGTTTTAGTAACTTACTAAAAGGCACGCAACCAGTAAACGTGAGCAAGAATTCAATCCCAAATCTGTCACACTGAAGTTTAAGCTAATACTTGAGATTAATAAAAACAGCACTAAATTAAAAGTTCAGAGATATTTTTTATTTCATACTTTCACTAATGCTCTTTGGAGATAAATCATGTCATTTATATGGGCCTTAGTTTTCACAACTTTAATAGTTGGAAGCTTGACTAGATGATCTGTATGTAGTCTTCCAATTCTAAAATGTTCCACTAATTTGGATTGCTACAATAATTGCCCTTGCAATACATGCATGCTGCCACCAAGTAGCAGTAGAGACTACTAGTTCCTTTTTTACCCCTAGTGGGGGTGCATTTTGACAGCGGACTTATCCGTCAATAGTACAACCTGTTAGTACAACGATGAGATAACAAAATAATCTGGTATTCTTTCCTGTAAAAGAGAAGCTTTACATTGTTTCTGTGAATCGTACCAGAATCACCTGTAGGTTTTTAAATATAGAGGAAATCCTGAACCCATTGAATGAGACTCTTCAGAGACAGGACTTGGGCATCTGGAATTTTGGGTTCCCATCATTTGTATATTTTATTTCATTTCATTTTTGCCTATGTACAATATTTGTCACATCCTTTTGAATCTTTAAAACTTTCTTTTTGTTTTAAATTTTAGAATATTCCATAATCTTCACCTACTTTTCATAAGGTGTTATCTGTTATGTTTATTCGATCTTGTGCTTCTCCTGGTTAAGACTTCTTTCTTTCCTTTTTTTTTTTGTTTTTTTCGGGGCGCTGCCTCATGTCTTGCAGGATCTTAGTTCCCTGACCTGGGATTGGACCCCAGGGCCCCAGCACTGAAAGCGTCATGTTCTAAATACTGGACCACCAGGGAAGTCCCAAGATTTCAGTTGTAAATGACTTCTTTCCCCGCTCTAATTCATTCCTGGGATCAGTTTCATGTTTGGACATTAAAGCAACCTTGCATTGCCAGAATAAAGCTACTTTGATTCTGATATATGATTGTTTTACATACCATGGATACAGTTTGTGCTTCTCTTTACACATTTTGCATGCATGTTCAAAGGAGAAACTGGCCTGTGATTCTATTCTCGTAATATTCTTTATCGATATTTTTGTTGTTTTTTTAAGATTCTATACTTTATGTTTTATTTATTTATTTTTGGCTGCATTGGGTCTTCATTGCTGCATGCGAGCTTTCTCTAGTTGCGGCGAGCGGGGGTCTATTCTTTGTTGCGGTGAGTAGGCTTCTCATTGCAGCCTTCTGACCCCATGGGCTTCTGACCCCATTCGTCAGTGCTACTTCAGGTCCTCACCCCTTCCCTTCTGACCCTGGGCGGTGAAATCCTCTTTCTGCGGCTGGCGTGCGGCAGAAAGTCAATGAGGCAAGAGTAGGTTTGGAGTATCCAAGGAGCAGAAAGGATGTCAGCGTGTGGAAAACAGAGCGAGCAAATTGGAGAGGAGAACGAAACAGTCAGAGAGGAAACAGAGGCCCAGATTTCTAGGTCTGTGGAGGCACTCTGAGGACTTTGCATTTTCTGTGAAGAAGCCACTGAAGAAATTTGAGTGACATGATCTGACTTATGTTTTAACAAGATCTCTCTGGATGCCACGCTGATTAGAGACTGTAGGAGAGCAAGGACAAGCCCCAGAAGACCAACAGTTGATTCAAAGAAATGATTACTCAAACATGGTCCCCCTCCTCAGTGAAGACGCAGAGAAGGAATTGGCAAATAATGGCCACGAATCAAATCAGGCTCTCAGCCTGGATCTGTGGGACTGTGAGCTAATAATGGTTCTCACGTTTAGAAAGCTTGTTGAAGAGGAAAGAGGAGGAGAAGCTACAGAAACTGTATATGGCCCACAAAGCCTAAGATATTTAAAATCCAGAAAATGCTTTCCAACACCTGACGTAAAGCATGTGGCTGGTAGGAGGTCCTCAACCAAATTTGGAAGAGGAATACATGAGTCAGTTAGTTCCTGAAAACACTGTAAAGTGATAGGTGTCAAGAAACATTTACCCCTTCACCCTTAACCTTCACAAATGATGCCAGTTCCATTGAGCTATTGAAAAATACATTCTGGCTTTCCGAAAAATAACCCAGAGGACATTTTCTCACATAGGCAAGGTCATAAACAACTGTCAAGTGAAGTTGAAATAGCAACAAATCAAATAATAACAAAAAACATTTTTACTGATTTTTAAATCTTACAAAGCATTTTCATGTTCATTATCTAATTTAATCCTCCAATCAACGTCATGAGATAGTTATTATTTCCCCATTAGAAATGACCACATATGAAATCCTGAGTGATTGCTCAAGAAAAGCTGAAATCTTGAGTGTTACATCTATTAAGGCCATGGTTGGGTGTTTTCCCATGGGAACATTGGATGCTAAAATCCACAGGGATTTTCAGCTCAAGATGGCAGACTAGGAACTATATTTACTTTCTGTTCCTCCTGAAACCATATCTAAATAAAACTGTAGAAATACCAAAATTAATCAACCAATAAAAGCCAAGATATTCTGGAAGTCATCAACCACAGAAAGATTTCAACACATTTCGAGAAGGCAAGCAATGAAATGGAGGAGCCATGAATAAAATAATGAAGAAAAAAAGGCTGAGCCTAAGTAAGGTCTGCACAAAGTCACTCAGCTTTTGCTGAGCTCTGGTTATAGTCAAGGGCAGAGGAAAGAAGTGGGGCTGAAAAGAAGGAGACAAACGTCATTTTAGGAAAAACACTTCATTTAATGAGCTCCAGGGAACACTCAGCCTGCTGCCATACTAACTCATGAATTACAATGGATTGTTGGTAAGCAAGACAAGAAAACAGGGAAGAAACAAAAGAAACAACAATCAAGACACTGTTTCTAACTGAACTCTTCTCAAATGAGATCGAGGAATTATGGTTCAATGCCACAGCTGTAAATCATTTCTGCTCTTGGAGAGGTTACAAAGGGCTTATAATATTTCCCTTGTTTTCAGACAGAATTTAGGTCTGAGCAAAAGCTTTTGTGTCCTCCAACCCCAAAATTTATTGGGGATGGAAGCCCAGATTTGCTGGGACATACCATAAAAAGAATCTTATGAGCAGAGGGTCAAACTGATTTTGGAATATATGAATTATGCCCAGTGTGAGTTTCAATAGGTTTATATATATATATACATTTTTACTGATCTATATGATTTTGGGTTCTGAAACTTCTACATGTCACATGTGTGATACATAACAGACAATGTCAGCCCCAGGAGGGAGAAAACACTCCAATGAAGCAAGCCAAAGAAACAAGTTTTAAGCAAGGTCAAGTGATGTGTAGACCAGGATTGTTCAATTCCTACCTGTCATGCTGAAGCTTCCAGCTCCTGAATAACAACACATGCTTCCCTTGTCCTAGACAGCCAAGAGTACGTCTCCTCTCTTGGGCATAAGAATCCCTAGAGTTACATATGGGTAGTAAAGAGTGGACCCAGCTGTCATACTCACAATGACCAAATTGTGTTGATCGTACTTTATACCAATACATCGCTCCACGCTGAAGTTGCAATAAATGATATATTTGCTTTCTAGACATATGAATGAGACGCCTTACTGGATATACTCCAGGAAGGCCAGAGAAGCTGGCTTCTAATCCATACGGAACAAGTCACTGGTGAATTTCTTTCAGGATAACCCATGATTTATCTAGAATATCATCTTTACATATCTGGATCCTTCAAACTAGACAAAGGGAAAATACGGGCTTCAAGCCTCAGTTAGAAATATGGAATGGTGCCATGCTGACAACTGGTGGTCCCTGACCTGTATCTTCTGAGATTAGAACACAGTGTGGTGGATGACCAATTCATGCGTTGAACAAAAGAAGACCTCCTACAGGGCAGTGTAGCTGTTTGTTACAGGTATGGCACTTAGGGCTAAGTACCATAAGGACTACAAGAAGAAAAGAAAAACAAGTAACACATGTAGCATATACGATAAGGAGGCACCACAGTGCAGAGCACAAGCTCTGGAATCACACAGGCTTGGATCGAATCCCGGCTAAGCCACTACCATCTATATACCCTGAAGGACAGGCCAAGGTTTAAATGTTCTTTTACCAAATTTCAAAAAAGAAGTGAAGAAACAACCTATCTGCCAGGAAGGGACATCGTGGGCTGCAGCATCCAGTCGGATCAGGGCTCTGCATCTCCTGCTCAGAAACCTTGGCCACCTGGCTCATGGTGATGCTGGCAGCTGAGCAGCCCTGGAGAAGGCGATCCTGTCTCCAGGACTCGCAGAGGAGCTGGGGAGGTCTCCGGACGAGGTGGCCCACACCCTGGTAAGCTCTGGCTGCCTCCTGCCCTCAGGTCTGAGCAGGCTCTGGCCTCTGGGCCCCGTGGTGGGGAAGGCCTGGCCGATACATACGCAGGGCTGAGGGGCCTGCAGAGCCAGTCCCCAGGCAGGGTGAGCTCTGGACGAGGCTTCCACAGTCCCCAACAGTCTCCGCATGGTGGCCCATCTGGTGCCAAACACCTGCCACCCACAGCCAGTAGTCCCAGCCACTAGAAAGTCCAGAAGGGGCCCCGCCCTTTGCCTTTGGGCCGGGGTTAAGCCAGCAGCTGGGCTTGCATGTGACCCCTGCCTCACCCCCTGCCCCGCCCGCTCTTTCTCTGTGACACCTACAATGGATATGTCATAAAGCCAGGCAGAGCCAGTGCTATAAATTCAGAGGAGTTAGAATCTAGGAAGAGGCTCTCGCACTTTCACTCTCTGCTCTCAGATCAGGCAGGCAGTACCTCTAATATGGAAGCTATGGACACCACACCTCCTTCACACGCTGTCCTCTTCCATTCTGCTCCTGTTTTCCCGAGCACCCCATTTACGGCCCTGGCGGGCATCGGTGCTTCAGCAGGAAGCACGTCAGACCCCCAACCTACGGACACCACACCTCCTTCACACGCTGTCATCTTCCATTCTGCTCCTGTTTTCCCCACCACCCCATTTACGGCCCTGGCGGGCATCGGTGCTTCAGCAGGAAGCACGTCAGACCCCGAACCTATGGACACCACACCACCTTCACACGCTGTCATCTTCCATTCTGCTCCTGTTTTCTCCAGCACCCCATTTACGTCCCTGGCGGGCATCGGTGCTTCAGCAGGAAGCACGTCAGACCCCGAACCTATGGACACACACCTCCTTCACACGCTGTCATCTTCCATTCTGCTCCTGTTTTCCCCAGCACCCCATTTACGGCCCTGGCGGGCATCGGTGCTTCAGCAGGAAGCACGTCAGACCCCGAACCTATGGACACCACACCTCCTTCCCACGCTGTCATCTTCCATTCTGCTCCTATTTTCCCCAGCACCCCATTTACGGCCCTGGTGAGAATCGGTACTTCAGCAGGAAGCATGTCAGACCCCGAACCTATGGACACCACACCTCCTTCACACGCTGTCATCTTCCATTCTGCTCCTGTTTTCCCCAGCACCCCATTTACGGCCCTGGCGGGCATCGGTGCTTCAGCAGGAAGCACGTCAGACCCCGAACCTATGGACATCACACCTCCTTCACACGCTGTCATCTTCTATTCTGCTCCTGTTTTCTCCAGCAACCCATTTACGCCTTTGGTGGGCATCGGTGCCTCAGCAGTCAGCACCTCAGACCCCGAACCTATGGACACCACAACTCCTTCCCACGCTGTCATCTTCCATCCTGCTCCTCTTTACCCCAACAACCCATTTACGGCTTAGGCCGGCACTGGTGGTTCACCAGGCAGCACCTCTAACACCAAAGCTATGGACACCACACCTCCTTCCCAGGCTGTCATTTTCCAGTCTGCCCTGTCTCCAATAGAACCACTACCCATTTCACACCGCTGTTCCAAGTTCTGGGAACACACCACCCAGTGATAGCAATGCCTCAGCCCATGCCTCGACTCATTTACCTGCGACGTGAGCCAACAGATAGACCAACACTTCAAAGTTATGACAGAAAGTTGAGTAAGTTATATGCTTGGAATTTCATTTATTATTATTAACAAGCACAACTGTAGTGGTTAGACTATAACAAGTACTATTCTAAGGGCTTACCAAATATTAACTCACTTATTCCTCATAATGGCAACCCTAGAGGTAGGGAATATTCATAATGTTCACTTTTCTGGGGGAAACTGAGGCCCAGAGACGTTGAAGAGCTTGCCTAATGCCACACAGTAAGTAGGTGGCAAAACCCGGGATTAAAACTAGACCGTCTAGACTTTCATCACTTTGCTGTGTCACCGTACTATAAGTTGTGGTTAGGGAAGGAACTAAATTGACAAGACTCTGAACTAAAAGGAGAAGGGAGAAATGAGAAAATGAGTGATCCTAGAAACTAGAGTAGAGTTAGGCTCAGAAATTTCTGGTGATGAGACCCGGAAGAACAAGAACTTGGTTGGAATATTAACTTGGGGTAGTATCTGAATCCATGGAGAAATGGTTTTGTTTTCTGTAAAATTTAGAAAGGTCAGTTGGATGAAGATTAATGAAGACAAAAGTAGAAAGGAAAAGAAAAAGGTGCCTTAAGGGAGACATAACCGCTTCCCTCTACGTACCCACAGGTGGGGTCCTGTGGGAAAGGATGGAGCTCTCTCTACCGGGTTGGTCACCAGGCTGAACAAGGAGAAACATGGCAACCATTGTACTGGTTTTGATGATCTCTCAAAACCAAGGCTTCAGTTTCCAAGAACGACCTACGGTAGCATAACTAGTGTGTGTCACACATGCCACTAAGTGTGTTTCCAGTCACACATTTTAATTGGACAGCTACTTCCTATGAGGTAGGCATTAGTTCCCTATGGCTGCTGTAACAAATGACTACAAATGTGCTTGCTTCTAACAAAACACACTTATTTTCTTATGGTTCTGGAAGACAGAGGTCCAAAACCAGTTTCCCTGGGCTGAAACCAGAAGTCGACAGGGCCATCCATCCTCCTTCTAGAGGCTCTAAGCGAGAATCTGTTTGTTTCCTCGCCAGCATTCCTTCACTTCTGGCCACATCAATGCAACCCCAACTTTGTCATCACATTCTCTTCAGAGTACAAATTCCCTCTGCCTCTCTCTTATGAGAACACCAGTGGTTATATTTGGGCCCATCCAGGTAGTCCAGGAGAATCTTCCCATCTGAGAACCATTACTTTCATCCCACTGGCAAAGTGCCTTCTGCCATTTAAGGTGACATCCACAGGTTCTGGAGAGTAGAATGTGGACATTTGGGGGCAATGGTATTATTCAGTCTACTACAAGGTAGATACTATTATCTTTCTCAGATGTAGGAAATGACGTTTAGGGAAGTAGTTTGTCTCAGGTCTACAATTTCCAGAGTAGAGACTTAAATTCTGCCACTGACACTTTAGGACACATCCTAAACAACTTGAATCTGTGTCCTTAACTACTGCATAATCCTTGGTTAAGAGTCACACTTAGGTATCAAGACCCAATTGAATACAACACAAGTACTGTCTCCTCTTTCACTATGTTTGCCTGGTGTACTGATGAATCTTGCCCAGAGCAGAAGAGTTCAGAAAATTGTTATGCAGGTTTACGAAGAGAAAGCATTTACTGTTTGATGTGCCCGGAGTAACGGAAGGCTTTTTCAAATAAAATATGCCACCAAATAGTCAAGTGTCACAACAGAGGTAACCCCGTGGGAGTCACGAGGAGACTAAAATTATCTCCAATTGTGCAGGAGAGAAAAGTTTCACTGAAGGCAGGTGTAGTTCAGCCAAGCCCTACAGCACAGAAGTAGGAATGTGGGTATGTACGAATGGGAAACACTTTAATGCAGAATGGATGAGAAATATGCATTCGACCTATTCTAAAACAACTGGCTTATTAACTCAGTAAATCGATTTAGTCAGTCAAACTAGCTTTAGCTGATTACTTATCCAGGGAATAGCTGTTTAGAGTAATTTTTGTCATAGAACAGTAAATAAAATGGTTGAACTATAGCTTTAGGCTTGCTAAGTGAAATAGATTGCTCTAGATGATTTTCAAGTGACTTACTTGGTAGTACTCACGAAATTGGGGGTTAACAATTGCTTAAGAAAACAAAGAGAATTGATTTTAAATAAAGTACTTACTGTGTGAACTATCTGTTCAGTAGCTCATGTTAAATGGATGTTTATAATCCCCATTGGACAACCAACTACTTTTTTGCAAATGGCAATGTGAATTGCTCTCGCATAAACTATGGCAATGACCACCTATCTAATTTGTTGTCCAAACCAGAAATCTTCTAACAATACTGGTGTCCTAATAAAAATAAGCACGAAGGGAACACACACTGGGTGTCTCCCGTGTGCCTGTGCATGCATCTATATCTCACTGAAGCCCCATAACAGCCCCCAAGAGAGGGACTCTGAGTGTCCCCATGCTGCTTGTGGAGAAACAGGCACAGGAAGGTTCAATAGTCTATCTACCTAATATCACACAGAGGGTGGGAGAGCCCGTTTTTAAACCACCTGCCTCCAATTCCAGGTGCCAGGAGCCAGACTCAGCCTACAGCTCTCTTCTGCTCGCCTGGAGGTGAAACAAGGTGTCATGATTAGTCAAATCCCGGTCTTCACTCATCAAGGTAGCTTGAACACCTGCACGTCCTCCAAGTAGCATGTAGCATAAGCAATAAGATGTTTGCCCAGTGATCCTCCAGGAACTTGGAATCAGCTGTGCCTGAGTAGGCTGAGCTGGTTTAGAGTGGAGAGGACCACCGATCTTCCACCTGGGCAAGTGCCTTTTGACCTCCTGCCATCAGAGGGCCAAAACTCCAGCCTGAGAATGTGCAGAGGCCTGTAGCCTAGTTATGCCAGCTCAGAACAATGATGAGCACACGTTTTTCCAATCACCTTTCCTCATGCTCCCCATGCCTCATACTGCCCTGCTTCTTTATTCTTTATCCCACAGATACCCAAAACCCCTTGCCTTTGGGGAGGCGGATTTGAGACCTATTGTCACGTCACGTCCTCGCTTGGCTGCCCTGTGAATAAACCTCCTCTTTGCTGCAAACCTCAGCATTTCAGTGTTTTGGCTTGCTGCGCCTCAGACAGAATGGTTGGGAGCAGTGGTACAGGACCCTTGCATGTGAGGGAAGCTGGTTCCTAGTAGTCACATTGCGGATGTTTTCTCCTCTCGGGGTGGGGGTGAGGCAGACATCCTGCTCTTCCGGAAAGGGAGAAACACAGGTGCCAAACCCTTGCCCTCAGCGTCACCGTCACCTAGGAGCTTGTTAGAAGCACAGAATCCAGGCCCCACCCAGAACTACTGAATACCAGCCTGCATTTAACAAGATCCCCAAGAGAGGCATACCCATATTAAAGTTGGAGAGGCACCAAGCTGTCATCGTCTTCTCCGCAGCTAATGAAAACGAAGCAAAGATTCATCCCGAGCTGACTCTGCCTCAGTCACCTGGATATCCCATGAGCTCATTTAATCCTCCCCAGAACCTGCAAATGAGACTGAGGGTCAGAGTGGTCTAGCACCCAAGGTTCCATAAGAGAACATGACCAAGGCTCACTGGAGCCAAGACTTCCAAAAAAGAAGGCCCCTGAGCACAGCATGGCACCACCGCAGCCCAAACCGTGGGCCTGGAGGGTAGACCAGGCTCCCCACGCAGAGTTCACACCATTCGACAGATGCCCACAGCAGACCACAAGGCAATATGAGAAGTAACTTCTGATTGTGGAATCTCTGAACTTTGAGATTGAAAGAAAAAAATCTGTTTTCGGGGGATGGTTAAAACAGTTCTACCAAGGAGTAAAGAGAGGGCATCTCAAGGGTCCTTCTGGACTAAGAATTTAATGCCTACTTATTGAGAAATGCTCCGTGCATTTGCTCAGCCCTACGCCAAGATGAAGTTCTCTGTGCCCTAGAAGCTTAGGTTCTAAAAAGGCCACAGAAATGGGTGAGACCTAAAAAATGCCAGAACAATGCAACGGCCTTAATCAGACTGTCTTTGCTTTGCCTTGCTTACAAGTCACTGACTTTAAACTGAATATGGTGTCATGTCTTTATGTTTCTTGAAGCTTTTTTTTTTCAAAAGATCATATAAAGATTTTCTTCCATGGTAAGACTTTTATATTGTATTTTTCTTAAACTGGACTGTGGCACATTTACCCTCCATCAGATGATTGCTTATAACTCACCTTGCTTTGTTAAGAATACCGCTAGAGGCTTCTATGTCCCTAATAAAGAAAATACATTTTCAGGCTCATTGAAACCAATGAAAATCCAAGATTTCAGAGCACAAGATAATGAAAATTCTCTCTATCCGCGTCTTTTACTGCTTTTAATCTGTTAACAGTCCCTAAGTGTGTCAGATGAAAGGTACTGTCGCGGGAATTGACATCATTAACAGCATTCCATACAGGTAAGTCTTGATTGTTCCACTTTCTCAAAAAGTTGGACATATTTACTGCCTCTATGACATCTCTAGGGTGTGTGGAAGAAATAAAAAAGAGGCCTGTACAATGTATTTCTCCAAATATACACACAAATAGTTTGCACATACAAACAGGGAAACCTTATAAATAACGTATGGGGTGCAAAGGATTGTCGGTAACGGAACTACTCATTTCGAAAGACAACACTATCACCAAGTGTCCCCTCACCAAAACTGACTGGGAATTTTTAGGGGCCACCAAACCAGAGATGGAGATTTTTAGGCACATTCTTGCCAGAAAAGAGAGCCTAGGGCATAAACCACTCAACTTGTTGGCACGAATGCCAGGGCAACCCAAGCAAGTGGATATACAAGCCTACGTAACGCTTGGAAGTAGGAAGCTTTGGGGGACTACACCTGGGCTGGTACTGGCCTCCCTCCCCAAAGGGACAAGGAGAGCAGAAACCTGGATGGAGTCAAGAGAGAGAACAAAGAAAGGCAAGGCTGGGTATGGAGCAACGTGTGGATCCAGGAGCATGTGTCTCAGAACTGCCGGGGCTCTGCAGACCAGCTGCATCCCCATTCTCCTTGACCCTCATGGGTATAATGAACTCAGGATGGGCGCATCCCGGCTGCCAAGTCACTTCCACCTGTCCATGGAGTTGACAGTTACTTGCTCACAGTGAACCAACCTCTCTGGACCTAACAGCTACTGCAGGAGGCGGTAGTGGAGAACAAGGTGACGACAACGACCAGATGCGAAGGAGGAAGCGACGTTCAGCGGACCGACTGGGTGGACTGATGGTGTGGGGTTAAGTCTGCAGAGCTAAAGGGGCCAGAGGTAGAAAAGGGAAGGGGAACCATGAGGATATGGTCAAGCCCCATCGTATGGATATTTCATCCATATGTTGTATGCAAGTCCCATTCAATTTGCTCTGAGTGAACAAGAGAGAACTAAATTATCCTTTAAACCATGTCAGTGACTTTATTTACCATCTCATTTGATGAGCTCATAGCCCAGGGGCAGAGGGAAATGGGAGCTGTGAGTCTGCCATCTCTCAGGAAGTCTCAGGTCTCAGAGGCCCCTCAGAGCCAAACTACCTCACCTTTTGCACTTTTCAAGCAAAGTTATTCCTAAGTGCGAGTCACCCCCTTCATCAGGTTCTCCAAGAAACAGCAATCTCTCCCAATGAGAGAGGAAAAATGGGCTACTTTGGCTTGCTGAGGCACAATATGTAGTTCTCCAAAATGGTACCTGCCTGGGGATTTTTCAAGAAAATTAAGCATCAGTGGTGATTTGTTTGTCTTCACATAACGTATGACCCAGGTGTGCTGAGAAATAAGAAAAGGACGAACGAATCAAGGGCGGCTGATCCAAGGAGGCAAGGGGCAACTTCCACAGCCTACGTGGAAAGCTAGAGGGAGGGAACATCCAGCTGGTGGGAGCTGAAGACAGGGGCCAGTCCTCCTTGGGCTCGGGATGCCACCCCCTCTTCCTACATCTTCACGCTCTCCTTCTCTGTTGGCCCCTCCCAGCCATATTAAAGAGCCACAAGGAACTGCTCTCCTCCATTCCATTCTCCTGTCCTCCTATCCACCCCTCCCTTCTTTCCCTTTGCCATCAATTTCTTGACTTGCCCCCCATTTCTCCCCTCCCATCCACACTGCGGTCTGGTTTCTGCCCCCCTACTCTCGTGAAACTGATCTCCTTGAAGCCCCCAATGATTTCTCCGTTGACAAGTCCAGGGCACTACTTCTCAATCCTTATCTTTGTGACCGCCAAGCCGAGTCAGATCTTAAACAACGTCTCTGTCTTGAAAATCTCTTCCCTTGGCTTCCGCGCCACCTTTCCTTTTCTTTCCATGAGACCGATCACAACCAGTGCTGCAGATTCCATCGAATTAAGGAATGCTGTTGCCTACATGTGTGAATGAGCTCAAGTGAGTAAAGTACTGAAGTAGAGGACAGCTAAAGTGAAACGTCTTCATGAATGTCCACGTGGCTGAGCAGCAAGTTAACCTTTCCTACATGTGCTAAAGAAGAAGAGTTGGGTTTTATTTTATTTACTTTTCCCTGGACTGTGTTGAATGACTATCATCTACAAGTTCAGGCTACTTTGGGCTGAGGATTAATGCACTGGGAGAGCTGAGAGAAAACTGAACAATAGAGCTGTCTTTTTCTTGACCAGTTCACCTTAGTTTCCCAAACTCTAAGTCTTTCCCGAATTCTTTCTCCTTTTTATTGTAGTAAAAGGAACATAACACAACATCCACCATTTGGATCATTTTACAATTCACCGTACCATTCAATGGAATTTACTACTGTCACAGTGTTGTGCAACTATCACCACTGCCTAGCTGCAAAACATTTTCATCAACCAAGAGGAAACCTACACCCATTTTAAGGAGTCATTCCCTATTTCCCTCTCTTCCAACCCCCTGGCAACCACTAATGTAGAATCTTTTCTGTGTGTATGGATTTGCCACTGCTGGACATTTCATATAAATGGAACCATACGATATGTAGCCTTTCATGCCTGACTCCTTTCACTTAGTTGCATCCATCATGTAGCATGTATCAGAAATCCACTCACTGTTATGGCTGAATCCTTCATACCCTTTGAATACAAAATTAAAAATACGTTGAGAGTGAAGCTCTGTTTTAACGGCACATCTATTAGGCCAATTCATTGAAAGAAGCTGAAGATGGAGATATTGTTGTGAAATGATAATCACTGAGAAGCCTCAGCCAATTGGATAACGAAAAGTTTGGGAAATGTTGCAAAAAATTATCTGCTTTACGTTAAAAGCCTATTAAACAAGGATGCAGGAGATTGTCTTTTTCTTGCAGGTAACTTAAATGAGGCAGAAAGAAATAACTGCCCTTTAAAACACATTTTGAAAGGATTCTATTTATTCTTAATAGACGAATGGGAGTACAGGAAGTTCACATCCAATATGGACTCCCTGTCCAAACACTGTTTATCGTTCTAGCCACCACTATCGAATTATATTTCTTGAGAGTAAGGCAGCTCAATTCCTGCATATTACTTTCTAAAATTCATCCATCAAATCCATTAATACAGTATAAACAAGAGTTGTTCATGTTTAAGTGCACTTCAAATATCAGGTATAAAGAACCCCCAGTAAGAAAAAAAATCCTATATCTCTTGCCAGAATGTGGTCAGCTGTGGGGTGCTCTGCTAGCTGAAAGACACATTCATTATTAAGGGGATAGAGGCTGTTTAAGTGGGATGAGAGCCAAAAAATTTTAACTACATATATGTGTGAAGAACAGTGCTAGGTTATCTCATATTCTATATCAGTCAAGGCTCACCATTTTACATACGTGAAAAGCAAAGTTAAAAGTGTATTAGTAGGGCTTCCCTGTTGGTGCGGTGGTTAAGGATCCACCTGCCAGTGCACGGGACACACGTTTGAGCCCTGATGCGGGAAGATCCCACATGCCACGGAGCAACTAAGACCATGTGCCACAACTACTGAGCCTGCGTGCTAGAGCCCGTGAACCACAGCTACTGAAGCCCACGCACCTAGACCCCGTGCTCAGCAACAACGAGAAGCCACCACAATGAGAAGCCCGCGTACTGCAACAAAGAGTGGCCCCCGCTCACCACAACTAGAGAAAGCCCGCGCACAGCAACGAAGAGCCTAGGCAGCCAAAGATAAATAAATAAATACGTCTATTTTTAAGAAAAGTGTTTTAGTAACTTACTAAAAGGCACGCAACCAGTAAACGTGAGCAAGAATTCAATCCCAAATCTGTCACACTGAAGTTCAAGCTAATACTTGAGATTAATAAAAACAGCACTAAATTAAAAGTTCAGAGATATTTTTTATTTCATACTTTCACTAATGCTCTTTGGAGAAAAATCATGTCATTTATATGGGCCTTAGTTTTCACAACTTTAATAGTTGGAAGCTTGACTAGATGATCTGTATGTAGTCTTCCAATTCTAAAATGTTCCACTAATTTGGATTGCTACAATAATTGCCCTTGCAATACATGCATGCTGCCACCAAGTAGCAGTAGAGACTACTAGTTCCTTTTTTACCCCTAGTGGGGGTGCATTTTGACAGCGGACTTATCCGTCAATAGTACAACCTGTTAGTATAACTATAAGATAACAAAATAATCTGGTATTCTTTCCTGTAAAAGAGAAGCTTTACATTGTGTCTGTGAATCGTACCAGAATCACCTGTAAGTTTTTAAATATAGAGGAAATCCTGAACCCATTGAATGAGACTCTTCAGAGACAGGACTTGGGCATCTGGAATTTTGGGTTCCCATCATTTGTATATTTTATTTCATTTCATTTTTGCCTATGTACAATATTTGTCACATCCTTTTGAATCTTTAAAACTTTCTTTTTGTTTTAAATTTCAGAATATTCCATAATCTTCACCTACTTTTCATAAGGTGTTATCTGTTATGTTTATTCGATCTTGTGCTTCTCCTGGTTAAGACTTCTTTCTTTCCTTTTTTTTTTTTTTTTGTTTTTTTCGGGGCCCTGCCTCATGTCTTGCAGGATCTTAGTTCCCTGACCTGGGATTGGACCCCAGGGCCCCAGCAGTGAAAGCGTCATGTTCTAAATACTGGACCACCAGGGAAGTCCCAAGATTTCAGTTGTAAATGACTTCTTTCCCCACTCTAATTCATTCCTGGGATCAGTTTCATGTTTGGACGTTAAAGCAACCTTGCATTGCCAGAATAAAGCTACTTTGATTCTGATATATGATTGTTTTACATACCATGGATACAGTTTGTGCTTCTCTTTACACATTTTGCATGCATGTTCAAAGGAGAAACTGGCCTGTGATTCTATTCTCGTAATATTCTTTATCGATTTTTTTGTTGCTTTTTTAAGATTCTATACTTTATGTTTTAGTTATTTATTTTTGGCTGCATTGGGTCTTCATTGCTGCATGCGAGCTTTCTCTAGTTGCGGCGAGCGGGGGTCTATTCTTTGTTGCGGTGAGTAGGCTTCTCATTGCAGCCTTCTGACCCCATGGGCTTCTGACCCCATTCGTCAGTGCTACTTCAGGTCCTCACCCCTTCCCTTCTGACCCTGGGCGGTGAAATCCTCTTTCTGCGGCTGGCGTGTGGCAGAAAGTCAATGAGGCAAGAGTAGGTTTGGAGTATCCAAGGAGCAGAAAGGATGTCAGCGTGTGGAAAACAGAGCGAGCAAATTGGAGAGGAGAACGAAACAGTCAGAGAGGAAACAGAGGCCCAGATTTCTAGGTCTGTGGAGGCACTCTGAGGACTTTGCATTTTCTGTGAAGAAGCCACTGAAGAAATTTGAGTGACATGATCTGACTTATGTTTTAACAAGATCTCTCTGGATGCCACGCTGATTAGAGACTGTAGGAGAGCAAGGACAAGCCCCAGAAGACCAACAGTTGATTCAAAGAAATGATTACTCAAACATGGTCCCCCTCCTCAGTGAAGACGCAGAGCAGGAATTGGCAAATAATGGCCACGAATCAAATCAGGCTCTCAGCCTGGATCTGTGGGACTGTGAGCTAATAATGGTTCTCACGTTTAGAAAGCTTGTTGAAGAGGAAAGAGGAG
>NW_028132526.1:0-47215 GCF_964374135.1 Grampus griseus | reverse complement strand
AGAGTGTTAGTAAAGCGTCTGGAATGTTGCACCCGAGTACCAGGGTACGAAAACTGAGACATATTTGAAAACGTCTCCCGTTCACACGGTTGATCATACTCTAGGTTCCACATGCATGTTTTAGCTGAAGGAAGAATACCTTAAACCTGGGTAGTTGAAACCCGTGGAATGGGTACCATGCAATATGACTTCAAAGGGTCTTCATTTGCTCACCGAACCTCTCCAATCCTATCACTGCTGCGTTTATGCCCCTGTACACACGCTTGATTCTCTTTCGGAGACATAGCAATCCATAGGTTTGAAGATACTTACTAGTCAGGTACATACTTAGGCGTTTAATATGCGGTGTTGAGTCCATTTCGTTGAGCAAGGAGTAGCTCTTGTCTATTCCATATTTGGCTTAAGGAACTTTATCTGTGCTCATTTCAATCTCTGGTTTTATGCAGCACCCCAACTCACCTTTCCCCTTAAGGAAGCATAAGTTGGTTTTCTAAATTTGAGACCTTGTTCTGTTTTGGAATTCAGTTCCTGTGTAGCCAAGTTTACATTCCGTGTATTACTGATATCTTATGATGTTTCTTTTTCTGTGTGACTTATTTCAGTTAGAATCATCGTACCTGAATCCACTCATTATGCTGCTACGGGCCTGATGACATAGATTTCATTGCTGAGTGATACTGCATTGTAAATAAGTACCACAATTCTTTATCCATTTTTCACTTTCTGTGATATTGAACTTGTATGGTAAATGAGGTTCTTGTAAACAGAGGCGGCCCAAACTTTGGGGTGGCTGTGTCTTTTTGATTTTAATTTCCCTAAGCTATAGGACCATAAGTGGAAGTGCCCTAGGCTCTGTTGCTTTGTTTTTTAGATGTTTCAGGAAACACCATACACTTCTCCCGAGTGTCTGTTGGCAATTTACATCCCGCCCATCAGCATAACAAGGCTCCCAGTTCTCCATGGCCTGTCCTGCCTTTCTGGATTTTACACTTTTTTCAGATGGCCCTTTTGACCGGGGGGAAGTGAGACTTCATTGTAGTGCAGATTTCCTTTGCAAGCTTGCTTGGTTGGCCAAAAAGGGCGTATGCGTTTTTTCCTGAATATATTCAGGAAAAAACGCATACGCCCTTTTTGGCCAAGTGCATCATTGTGGACGTTCTGCCTCTTTTCCTATGCTTTCAATGCAATTCCAGTCTACCTCCTGAAATCGGTTTCCTGCAATTCTGCCCCGCTTTCAAGTCCTCTTGGCAGCCTTACTTCAGTATATTTTTGAACGATAGCTGTCATTTATAACTCAGCAGGTTCGTGAATTGCAGTGCCCCTGAGCTCCTTTCTTCAACTCGCTTTCTTTTGAGCTGGCCGCAACACCGCAGGATGGCTTCAGGCCCTAATCTGGTTCCGGCATGGCACGCTGAGCCTTTGGTTAGTTCCTCTTCCAGATGGGAAATGAGAGTTAAATTTGCCCGTCCAGACACCTCCAGCTAGTCTCTCATTGGTTCTCCCTATTCCTGTTCATCTTCCGCAGAAATTGCAAACTGGGCCAAACAGGAGGTTAAAGGTGCTGACTCTCCAAGTGGCGAGAGTGTTAGTAAAGCGTCTGGAATATTGCACCCGAGTACCAGCGGAGGAAAACTGAGACATATTTGAACACGTCTCCCGTTCACACGGTTGATCATACTCTGGGTTCCACATGCATGTTTTAGCTGAAGGAAGAATACCTTAAACGTGGGTAGTTGAAACCTCTGGAATGGGTACCATGCAATATGACTTCAAAGGGTCTTCATTTGCTCATCGAACATCTCCAATCCTATCACTGCTGCGTTTATGCCCCTGTACACACGCTTGATTCTCTTTCGGAGACATAGCAATCCATAGGTTTTAAGATACTTACTAGTCAGGTACATTCTTAGGCATTTAATATGGGGTGTTGAGTCCATTTCGTTGATCAAGGAGTAGCTCTTGTCTATTCCATATTTGGCTTAAGGAACGGTATCTGTGCTAATTTCAAACTCTGGTTTTATGCAGCACCCCAACTCACCTTTCCCCTTAAGCAAGCATAAGTTGGTTTTCTAAATTTGAGACCCTGTTCTGTTTTGGAATTCAGTTCCTGTGTAGCCAAGTTTACATTCCGTGTATTACTGATATCTTATGATGTTTCTTTTTCTGTGTGACTTATTTCAGTTAGAATCATCGTACCTGAATCCACTCATTATGCTGCTACGGGCCTGATGACATAGATTTCATTGCTGAGTGATACTGCATTGTACGTAAGTACCACAAGATCTTTATCCATTTTTCACTTTCTGTGATATTGGACTTGTACGGTAAACGAGGTTCTTGTAAACAGAGGCGTCCCAAATTTTGGGGTGGCTGTGTCTTTTTGATTTTAATTTCCCTAAGCTATAGGACCATATGTGGAAGTGCCCTAGGCTCTGTTGCTTTGTTTTTTAGATGTTTCAGGAAACACCATACACTTCTCCCGAGTGTCTGTTGGCAATTTACATCCCGCCCATCAGCATAACAAGGCTCCCAGTTCTCCATGGCCTGTCCTGCCTTTCTGGATTTTACACTTTTTTCAGATGGCCCTTTTGACCGGGGGGAAGTGAGACTTCATTGTAGTGCAGATTTCCTTTGCAAGCTTGCTTGGTAGGCCAAAAAGGGCGTATGCGTTTTTTCCTGAATATATTCAGGAAAAAACGCATACGCCCTTTTTGGCCAAGTGCATCATTGTGGACGTTCTGCCTCTTTTCCTATGCTTTCAATGCAATTCCAGTCTACCTCCTGAAATCGGTTTCCTGCAATTCTGCCCCGCTTTCAAGTCCTCTTGGCAGCCTTACTTCAGTATATTTTTGGATGATAGCTGTCATTTATAACTCTGCAGATTTGTGAATTACAGTGCCCCTGAGCTCCTTTCTTCAACTCGCTTTCTTGTGAGATGGCCGCAACACCGCAGGATGGCTTCAGGCCCTAATCTGGTTCCGGCACGGCACGCTGAGCGTTTGGTTAATTCCTCTTCCTGCTGGGAAATGAGAGTTAAATTTGCCCGTGCAGACACCTCCAGCTAGTCTCTCATTGGTTCTCCCTATTCCTGTCCATCTTCAGCAGAAATTGCAAACTGGGCCAAACAGGAGGTTAAACGGACTGACTCTCCAAGTCGGGAGACTGTTAGTAAAGCATCTGGAATGTTGCACCCGAGTACCAGGGGACGAAAACTGAGACATATTTGAACACGTCTCCCGATCACATGGTTGATCATACTCTAGGTTCCACATGCATGTTTTAGCTGAATGAAGAATAACTTAAACCTGGGTAGTTGAAACCCGTGGAATGGGTACCATGCAATATGACTTCAAAGGGTCTTCATTTGCTCATCGAACCTCTCCAATCCTATCACTGCTGCGTTTATGCCCCTGTACACATGCTTGATTCTCTTTCGGAGACATAGCAATCCATAGGTTTTAAGATACTTACTAGTCAGGTACATTCTTAGGCGTTTAATATGCGGTGTTGAGTCCATTTCTTTGAGCAAGGAGTAGCTCTTGTCTATTCCGTATTTGGCTTCAGGATCTTTATCTGTGCTCATTTCAATCTCTGGTTTTATGCAGCACCCCAACTCACCTTTCCCCTTAAGCAAGCAGAAGTTGGTTTTCTAAATTTGAGACCCTGTTCTGTTCTGTAATTCAGTTCCTGTGTAGCCAAGTTTACATTCCGTGTATTACTGATATCTTATGATGTTTCTTTTTCTGTGTGACTTATTTCAGTTAGAATCATCATACCTGAATCCACTCATTGTGCTGCTAAGGGCCTGATGACATAGATTTCATTGCTGAGTGATATTGCTTTGTAAGTAAATACAACTTCTTTATCCATTTTTCACTTTCTGCGATGTTGAACATGTACTGTAAACAAGGATCTTGTAAACAGAGGCGTCCCAAACTTTGGGGTGGCTGTGTCTTTTTGATTTTAATTTCCCTAAGCTATAGGACCATAAGTGGAAGTGCCCTAGGCTCTGTTGCTTTGTTTTGTAGATGTTTCAGGAAACACCATACACTTCTCCCGAGTGTCTGTTGGCAATTTACATCCCTCCCATCAGCATAACAAGGCTCCCAGTTCTCCATGGCCTGTCCTGCCTTTCTGGATTTTACACTTTTTTCAGATGGCCCTTTTGACCGGGGGGAAGTGAGACTTCATTGTAGTGCAGATTTCCTTTGCAAGCTTGCTTGGTTGGCCAAAAAGGGCGTATGCGTTTTTTCCTGAATATATTCAGAAAAAAACGCATACGCCCTTTTTGGCCAAGTGCATCATTGTGGACGTTCTGCCTCTTTTCCTATGCTTTCAATGCAATTCCAGTCTACCTCCTGAAATCGGTTTCCTGCAATTCTGCCCCGCTTTCAAGTCCTCTTGGCAGCCTTACTTCAGTATATTTTTGGACGATAGCTGTCATTTATAACTCTGCAGGTTTGTGAATTACAGTGCCCCTGAGCTCCTTTCTTCAACTCGCTTTCTTGTGAGATGGCCGCAACACCGCAGGATGGCTTCAGGCCCTAATCTGGTTCCGGCACGGCACGCTGAGCCTTTGGTTAATTCCTCTTCCTGGTGGAAATGAGAGTTAAATTTGCCCGTCCAGACACCTCCAGCTAGTCTCTCATTGGTTCTCACTATTCCTGTTCATCTTCCGCAGAAATTGCAAACTGAGCCATACAGGAGGTTAAAGGGACTGACTCTCCATGTCGGGAGAGTGTTAGTAAAGCGTCTGGAATGTTGCACCCGAGTACCAGGGTACGAAAACTGAGACATATTTGAACACGTCTCCCGTTCACACGGTTGATCATACTCTGGGTTCCACGTGCATGATTTAGCTGAAGGAAGAATACCTTAAACCTGGAGAGTTGAGACCCGTGGAATGGGTAGCATGCAATATGACTTCAAAGGGTCTTCATTTGCTCACCGAACCTCTCCAATCCTATCACTGCTGCGTTTATGCCCCTGTACACACGCTTGATTCTCTTTTGGAGACATAGCAATCCATAGGTTTTAAGATACTTACTAGTCAGGTACATTCTTAGGCGTTTAATATGGGGTGTTGAGTCCATTTCGTTGAGCAAGGAGTAGCTCTTGTCTATTCCATATTTGGCTTAAGGAACTTTATCTGTGCTCATTTCAATCTCTGGTTTTATGCAGCACCCCAACTCACCTTTCCCCTTAAGCAAGCATAAGATGGTTTTCTAAATTTGAGACCCTGTTCTGTTCTGTAATTCAGTTCCTGTGTAGCCAAGTTTACATTCCGTGTATTACTGATATCTTATGATGTTTCTTTTTCTGTGTGACTTATTTCAGTTAGAATCATCGTACCTGAATCCACTCATTATGCTGCTACGGGCCTGATGACATAGATTTCATTGCTGAGTGATACTGCATTGTACATAAGTACCACAAGTTCTTTATACATTTTTCACTTTCTGTGATATTGAACTTGTATGGTAAACGAGGTTCTTGTAAACAGAGGCGTCCCAAACTTTGGGGTGGCTGTGTCTTTTTGATTTTAATTTCCCTAAACTATAGGACCATAAGTGGAAGTGCCCTAGGCTCTGTTGCTTTGTTTTTTAGATGTTTCAGGAAACACCATACACTTCTCCCGAGTGGCTGTTGGCAATTTACATCCCGCCCATCAGCATAACAAGGCTCCCAGTTCTCCATGGCCTGTCCTGCCTTTCTGGATTTTACACTTTTTTCAGATGGCCCTTTTGACCGGGGGGAAGTGAGACTTCATTGTAGTGCAGATTTCCTTTGCAAGCTTGCTTGGTTGGCCAAAAAGGGCGTATGCGTTTTTTCCTGAATATATTCAGGAAAAAACGCATACGCCCTTTTTGGCCAAGTGCATCATTGTGGACGTTCTGCCTCTTTTCCTATGCTTTCAATGCAATTCCAGTCTACCTCCTGAAATCGGTTTCCTGCAATTCTGCCCCGCTTTCAAGTCCTCTTGGCAGCCTTACTTCAGTATATTTTTGGACAATAGCTGTCATTTATAACTCTGCAGGTTTGTGAATTACAGTGCCCCTGAGCTCCTTTCTTCAACTCGCTTTCTTGTGAGCTGGCCGCAACACCGCAGTATGGCTTCAGGCCCTAATCTGGTTCCGGCATGGCACGCTGAGCCTTTGGTTAATTCCTCTTCCTGGTGGGAAATGAGAGTTAAATTTGCCCGTCCAGACACCTCCAGCTAGTCTCTCATTGGTTCTCGCTATTCCTGTTCATCTTCCGCAGAAATTGCAAACTGGGCCAAACAGGATGTTAAAGGGACTGACTCTCCAAGTTGGGAGAGTGTTAGTAAAGCGTCTGGAATGTTGCACCCGAGTACCAGGGTACGAAAACTGAGACATATTTGAAAACGTCTCCCGTTCACACGGTTGATCATACTCTAGGTTCCACATGCATGTTTTAGCTGAAGGAAGAATACCTTAAACCTGGGTAGTTGAAACCCGTGGAATGGGTACCATGCAATATGACTTCAAAGGGTCTTCATTTGCTCACCGAACCTCTCCAATCCTATCACTGCTGCGTTTATGCCCCTGTACACACGCTTGATTCTCTTTCGGAGACATAGCAATCCATAGGTTTGAAGATACTTACTAGTCAGGTACATACTTAGGCGTTTAATATGCGGTGTTGAGTCCATTTCGTTGAGCAAGGAGTAGCTCTTGTCTATTCCATATTTGGCTTAAGGAACTTTATCTGTGCTCATTTCAATCTCTGGTTTTATGCAGCACCCCAACTCACCTTTCCCCTTAAGGAAGCATAAGTTGGTTTTCTAAATTTGAGACCTTGTTCTGTTTTGGAATTCAGTTCCTGTGTAGCCAAGTTTACATTCCGTGTATTACTGATATCTTATGATGTTTCTTTTTCTGTGTGACTTATTTCAGTTAGAATCATCGTACCTGAATCCACTCATTATGCTGCTACGGGCCTGATGACATAGATTTCATTGCTGAGTGATACTGCATTGTAAATAAGTACCACAATTCTTTATCCATTTTTCACTTTCTGTGATATTGAACTTGTATGGTAAATGAGGTTCTTGTAAACAGAGGCGGCCCAAACTTTGGGGTGGCTGTGTCTTTTTGATTTTAATTTCCCTAAGCTATAGGACCATAAGTGGAAGTGCCCTAGGCTCTGTTGCTTTGTTTTTTAGATGTTTCAGGAAACACCATACACTTCTCCCGAGTGTCTGTTGGCAATTTACATCCCGCCCATCAGCATAACAAGGCTCCCAGTTCTCCATGGCCTGTCCTGCCTTTCTGGATTTTACACTTTTTTCAGATGGCCCTTTTGACCTGGGGGAAGTGAGACTTCATTGTAGTGCAGATTTCCTTTGCAAGCTTGCTTGGTTGGCCAAAAAGGGCGTATGCGTTTTTTCCTGAATATATTCAGGAAAAAACGCATACGCCCTTTTTGGCCAAGTGCATCATTGTGGACGTTCTGCCTCTTTTCCTATGCTTTCAATGCAATTCCAGTCTACCTCCTGAAATCGGTTTCCTGCAATTCTGCCCCGCTTTCAAGTCCTCTTGGCAGCCTTACTTCAGTATATTTTTGAACGATAGCTGTCATTTATAACTCAGCAGGTTCGTGAATTGCAGTGCCCCTGAGCTCCTTTCTTCAACTCGCTTTCTTTTGAGCTGGCCGCAACACCGCAGGATGGCTTCAGGCCCTAATCTGGTTCCGGCATGGCACGCTGAGCCTTTGGTTAGTTCCTCTTCCAGATGGGAAATGAGAGTTAAATTTGCCCGTCCAGACACCTCCAGCTAGTCTCTCATTGGTTCTCCCTATTCCTGTTCATCTTCCGCAGAAATTGCAAACTGGGCCAAATAGGAGGTTAAAGGTGCTGACTCTCCAAGTGGCGAGAGTGTTAGTAAAGCGTCTGGAATATTGCACCCGAGTACCAGCGGAGGAAAACTGAGACATATTTGAACACGTCTCCCGTTCACACGGTTGATCATACTCTGGGTTCCACATGCATGTTTTAGCTGAAGGAAGAATACCTTAAACGTGGGTAGTTGAAACCTCTGGAATGGGTACCATGCAATATGACTTCAAAGGGTCTTCATTTGCTCATCGAACATCTCCAATCCTATCACTGCTGCGTTTATGCCCCTGTACACACGCTTGATTCTCTTTCGGAGACATAGCAATCCATAGGTTTTAAGATACTTACTAGTCAGGTACATTCTTAGGCATTTAATATGGGGTGTTGAGTCCATTTCGTTGATCAAGGAGTAGCTCTTGTCTATTCCATATTTGGCTTAAGGAACGGTATCTGTGCTAATTTCAAACTCTGGTTTTATGCAGCACCCCAACTCACCTTTCCCCTTAAGCAAGCATAAGTTGGTTTTCTAAATTTGAGACCCTGTTCTGTTTTGGAATTCAGTTCCTGTGTAGCCAAGTTTACATTCCGTGTATTACTGATATCTTATGATGTTTCTTTTTCTGTGTGACTTATTTCAGTTAGAATCATCGTACCTGAATCCACTCATTATGCTGCTACGGGCCTGATGACATAGATTTCATTGCTGAGTGATACTGCATTGTACGTAAGTACCACAAGATCTTTATCCATTTTTCACTTTCTGTGATATTGGACTTGTACGGTAAACGAGGTTCTTGTAAACAGAGGCGTCCCAAATTTTGGGGTGGCTGTGTCTTTTTGATTTTAATTTCCCTAAGCTATAGGACCATATGTGGAAATGCCCTAGGCTCTGTTGCTTTGTTTTTTAGATGTTTCAGGAAACACCATACAATTCTCCCGAGTGTCTGTTGGCAATTTACATCCCGCCCATCAGCATAACAAGGCTCCCAGTTCTCCATGGCCTGTCCTGCCTTTCTGGATTTTACACTTTTTTCAGATGGCCCTTTTGACCGGGGGGAAGTGAGACTTCATTGTAGTGCAGATTTCCTTTGCAAGCTTGCTTGGTAGGCCAAAAAGGGCGTATGCGTTTTTTCCTGAATATATTCAGGAAAAAACGCATACGCCCTTTTTGGCCAAGTGCATCATTGTGGACGTTCTGCCTCTTTTCCTATGCTTTCAATGCAATTCCAGTCTACCTCCTGAAATCGGTTTCCTGCAATTCTGCCCCGCTTTCAAGTCCTCTTGGCAGCCTTACTTCAGTATATTTTTGGATGATAGCTGTCATTTATAACTCTGCAGATTTGTGAATTACAGTGCCCCTGAGCTCCTTTCTTCAACTCGCTTTCTTGTGAGATGGCCGCAACACCGCAGGATGGCTTCAGGCCCTAATCTGGTTCCGGCACGGCACGCTGAGCGTTTGGTTAATTCCTCTTCCTGCTGGGAAATGAGAGTTAAATTTGCCCGTCCAGACACCTCCAGCTAGTCTCTCATTGGTTCTCCCTATTCCTGTCCATCTTCCGCAGAAATTGCAAACTGGGCCAAACAGGAGGTTAAACGGACTGACTCTCCAAGTGGGGAGACTGTTAGTAAAGCATCTGGAATGTTGCACCCGAGTACCAGGGGACGAAAACTGAGACATATTTGAACACGTCTCCCGATCACATGGTTGATCATACTCTAGGTTCCACATGCATGTTTTAGCTGAATGAAGAATAACTTAAACCTGGGTAGTTGAAACCCGTGGAATGGGTACCATGCAATATGACTTCAAAGGGTCTTCATTTGCTCATCGAACCTCTCCAATCCTATCACTGCTGCGTTTATGCCCCTGTACACATGCTTGATTCTCTTTCGGAGACATAGCAATCCATAGGTTTTAAGATACTTACTAGTCAGGTACATTCTTAGGCGTTTAATATGCGGTGTTGAGTCCATTTCTTTGAGCAAGGAGTAGCTCTTGTCTATTCCGTATTTGGCTTCAGGAACTTTATCTGTGCTCATTTCAATCTCTGGTTTTATGCAGCACCCCAACTCACCTTTCCCCTTAAGCAAGCAGAAGTTGGTTTTCTAAATTTGAGACCCTGTTCTGTTCTGTAATTCAGTTCCTGTGTAGCCAAGTTTACATTCCGTGTATTACTGATATCTTATGATGTTTCTTTTTCTGTGTGACTTATTTCAGTTAGAATCATCATACCTGAATCCACTCATTGTGCTGCTAAGGGCCTGATGACATAGATTTCATTGCTGAGTGATATTGCTTTGTAAGTAAATACAACTTCTTTATCCATTTTTCACTTTCTGCGATGTTGAACATGTACTGTAAACAAGGATCTTGTAAACAGAGGCGTCCCAAACTTTGGGGTGGCTGTGTCTTTTTGATTTTAATTTCCCTAAGCTATAGGACCATAAGTGGAAGTGCCCTAGGCTCTGTTGCTTTGTTTTGTAGATGTTTCAGGAAACACCATACACTTCTCCCGAGTGTCTGTTGGCAATTTACATCCCTCCCATCAGCATAACAAGGCTCCCAGTTCTCCATGGCCTGTCCTGCCTTTCTGGATTTTACACTTTTTTCAGATGGCCCTTTTGACCGGGGGGAAGTGAGACTTCATTGTAGTGCAGATTTCCTTTGCAAGCTTGCTTGGTTGGCCAAAAAGGGCGTATGCGTTTTTTCCTGAATATATTCAGGAAAAAACGCATACGCCCTTTTTGGCCAAGTGCATCATTGTGGACGTTCTGCCTCTTTTCCTATGCTTTCAATGCAATTCCAGTCTACCTCCTGAAATCGGTTTCCTGCAATTCTGCCCCGCTTTCAAGTCCTCTTGGCAGCCTTACTTCAGTATATTTTTGGACGATAGCTGTCATTTATAACTCTGCAGGTTTGTGAATTACAGTGCCCCTGAGCTCCTTTCTTCAACTCGCTTTCTTGTGAGATGGCCGCAACACCGCAGGATGGCTTCAGGCCCTAATCTGGTTCCGGCACGGCACGCTGAGCCTTTGGTTAATTCCTCTTCCTGGTGGAAATGAGAGTTAAATTTGCCCGTCCAGACACCTCCAGCTAGTCTCTCATTGGTTCTCACTATTCCTGTTCATCTTCCGCAGAAATTGCAAACTGAGCCATACAGGAGGTTAAAGGGACTGACTCTCCATGTCGGGAGAGTGTTAGTAAAGCGTCTGGAATGTTGCACCCGAGTACCAGGGTACGAAAACTGAGACATATTTGAACACGTCTCCCGTTCACACGGTTGATCATACTCTGGGTTCCACGTGCATGATTTAGCTGAAGGAAGAATACCTTAAACCTGGAGAGTTGAGACCCGTGGAATGGGTAGCATGCAATATGACTTCAAAGGGTCTTCATTTGCTCACCGAACCTCTCCAATCCTATCACTGCTGCGTTTATGCCCCTGTACACACGCTTGATTCTCTTTTGGAGACATAGCAATCCATAGGTTTTAAGATACTTACTAGTCAGGTACATTCTTAGGCGTTTAATATGGGGTGTTGAGTCCATTTCGTTGAGCAAGGAGTAGCTCTTGTCTATTCCATATTTGGCTTAAGGAACTTTATCTGTGCTCATTTCAATCTCTGGTTTTATGCAGCACCCCAACTCACCTTTCCCCTTAAGCAAGCATAAGATGGTTTTCTAAATTTGAGACCCTGTTCTGTTCTGTAATTCAGTTCCTGTGTAGCCAAGTTTACATTCCGTGTATTAGTGATATCTTATGATGTTTCTTTTTCTGTGTGACTTATTTCAGTTAGAATCATCGTACCTGAATCCACTCATTATGCTGCTACGGGCCTGATGACATAGATTTCATTGCTGAATGATACTGCATTGTACATAAGTACCACAAGTTCTTTATACATTTTTCACTTTCTGTGATATTGAACTTGTATGGTAAACGAGGTTCTTGTAAACAGAGGCGTCCCAAACTTTGGGGTGGCTGTGTCTTTTTGATTTTAATTTCCCTAAACTATAGGACCATAAGTGGAAGTGCCCTAGGCTCTGTTGCTTTGTTTTTTAGATGTTTCAGGAAACACCATACACTTCTCCCGAGTGGCTGTTGGCAATTTACATCCCGCCCATCAGCATAACAAGGCTCCCAGTTCTCCATGGCCTGTCCTGCCTTTCTGGATTTTACACTTTTTTCAGATGGCCCTTTTGACCGGGGGGAAGTGAGACTTCATTGTAGTGCAGATTTCCTTTGCAAGCTTGCTTGGTTGGCCAAAAAGGGCGTATGCGTTTTTTCCTGAATATATTCAGGAAAAAACGCATATGCCGTTTTTGGCCAAGTGCATCATTGTGGACGTTCTGCCTCTTTTCCTATGCTTTCAATGCAATTCCAGTCTACCTCCTGAAATCGGTTTCCTGCAATTCTGCCCCGCTTTCAAGTCCTCTTGGCAGCCTTACTTCAGTATATTTTTGGACAATAGCTGTCATTTATAACTCTGCAGGTTTGTGAATTACAGTGCCCCTGAGCTCCTTTCTTCAACTCGCTTTCTTGTGAGCTGGCCGCAACACCGCAGGATGGCTTCAGGCCCTAATCTGGTTCCGGCATGGCACGCTGAGCCTTTGGTTAATTCCTCTTCCTGGTGGGAAATGAGAGTTAAATTTGCCCGTCCAGACACCTCCAGCTAGTCTCTCATTGGTTCTCGCTATTCCTGTTCATCTTCCGCAGAAATTGCAAACTGGGCCAAACAGGAGGTTAAAGGCGATGACTCTCCAAGTGGGGAGAGTGTTAGTAAAGCGTCTGGAATGTTGCACCTGAGTACCAGGGGAGGAAAACTGAGACATATTTGAAAACGTCTCCCGTTCACACGGTTGATCATACTCTGGGTTCCACGTGCATGATTTAGCTGAAGGAAGAATACCTTAAACCTGGAGAGTTGAGACCCGTGGAATGGGTACCATGCAATATGACTTCAAAGGGTCTTCATTTGCTCACCGAACCTCTCCAATCCTATCACTGCTGCGTTTATGCCCCTGTACACACGCTTGATTCTCTTTTGGAGACATAGCAATCCATAGGTTTTAAGATACTTACTAGTCAGGTACATTCTTAGGTGTTTAATATGCGGTGTTGAGTCCATTTTGTTGAGCAAGGAGTAGCTCTTGTCTATTCCATATTTGGCTTAAGGAACTTTATCTGTGCTCATTTCAATCTCTGGTTTTATGCAGCACCCCAACTCACCTTTCCCCTTAAGCAAGCATAAGTTTGGTTTTCTAAATTTGAGACCCTGTTCTGTTTTGGAATTCAGTTCCTGTGTAGCCAAGTTTACATTCCGTGTATTAGTGATATCTTATGATGTTTCTTTTTCTGTGTGACTTATTTCAGTTAGAATCATCGTACCTGAATCCACTCATTATGCTGCTACGGGCCTGATGACATAGATTTCATTGCTGAGTGATACTGCATTGTACGTAAGTACCACAAGTTCTTTATCCATTTTTCACTTTCTGTGATATTGAACTTGTACGGTAAAAGAGGTTCTTGTAAACAGAGGTGTCCCAAACTTTGGGGTGGCTGTGTCTTTTTGATTTTAATTTCCCTAAGCTATAGGACAATAAGTGGAAGTGCCCTAGGCTCTGTTGCTTTGTTTTATAGATGTTTCAGGAAACACCATACACTTCTCCCGAGTGTCTGTTGGCAATTTCCATCCCGCCCATCAGCATAACAAGGCTCCCAGTTCTCCATGGCCTGTCCTGCCTTTCTGGATTTTACACTTTTTTCAGATGGCCCTTTTGACCGGGGGGAAGTGAGACTTCATGTAGTGCAGATTTCCTTTGCAAGCTTGCTTGGTTGGCCTAAAAGGGCGTATGCGTTTTTTCCTGAATATATTCAGGAAAAAACGCATACGCCCTTTTTGGCCAAGTGCATCATTGTGGACGTTCTGCCTCTTTTCCTATGCTTTCAATGCAATTCCAGTCTACCTCCTGAAATCGGTTTCCTGCAATTCTGCCCCGCTTTCAAGTCCTCTTGGGAACCTTACTTCAGTATATTTTTGGACGATAGCTGTCATTTATAACTCTGCAGGTTTCTGAATTACAGTGCCCCTGAGCTCCTTTCTTCAACTCGCTTTCTTTTGAGCTGGCCGCAACACCGCAGGATGGCTTCAGGCCCTAATCTGGTTCCGCCAAGGCACGCTGGGCCTTTGGTTAATTCCTCTTCCTGGTGGGAAATGAGAGTTAAATTTGCCCGTCCAGACACCTCCAGCTAGTCTCTCATTGGTTCTCGCTATTCCTGTTCATCTTCCCCAGAAATTGCAAACTGGGCCAAACAGGAGGTTAAAGGGACTGACTCTCCAAGTCGGGAGAGTGTTATTAAAGCGTCTGGAATGTTGCACCCGAGTACCAGGGGAGTAAAACTGAGACATATTTGAACACGTCTCCCGATCACACGGTTGATCATACTCTAGGTTCCACATGCATGTTTTAGCTGAAGGAAGAATACCTTAAAACTGGGTGGTTGAAACCCGTGGAATGGGTACCATGCAATATGACTTCAAAGGGTCTTCATTTGCTCACCGAACCTCTCCAATCCTATCGCTGCTGCGTTTATGCCCCTGTACACACGCTTGATTCTCTTTTGGAGACATAGCAATCCATAGGTTTTAAGATACTTACTAGTCAGGTACATTCTTAGGCGTTTAATATGGGGTGTTGAGTCCATTTCGTTGAGCAAGGAGTAGCTCTTGTCTATTTCATATTTGGCTTAAGGAACTTTATCTGTGCTCATTTCAATCTCTGGTTTTATGCAGCACCCCAACTCACCTTTCCCCTTAAGCAAGCATAAGATGGTTTTCTAAATTTGAGACCCTGTTCTGTTCTGTAATTCAGTTCCTGTGTAGCCAAGTTTACATTCCGTGTATTACTGATATCTTATGATGTTTCTTTTTCTGTGTGACTTATTTCAGTTAGAATCATCGTACCTGAATCCACTCATTATGCTGCTACGGGCCTGATGACATAGATTTCATTGCTGACTGATACTGCATTGTACATAATTACCACAAGTTCTTTATCCATTTTTCACTTTCTGTGATATTGAACTTGTACGGTAAACGAGGTTCTTGTAAACAGAGGCGTCCCAAACTTTGGGGTGGCTGTGTCTTTTTGATTTTAATTTCCCTAAGCTATAGGACCATAAGTGGAAGTGCCCTAGGCTCTGTTGCTTTGTTTTTTAGATGTTTCAGGAAACACCATACACTTTCCCGAGTTTCTGTTGGCAATTTACGTCCCGCCCATCAGCGTAACTAGGCTCCCAGTTCTCCATGGCCTGTCCTGCCTTTCTGGATTTTACACTTTTTTCAGATGGCCCTTTTGACCGGGGGGAAGTGAGACTTCATTATAGTGCCGATTTCCTTTGCAAGCTTGCTTGGTTGGCCAAAAAGGGCGTATGCGTTTTTTCCTGAATATATTCAGGAAAAAACGCATACGCCCTTTTTGGCCAAGTGCATCATTGTGGACGTTCTGCCTCTTTTCCTATGCTTTCAATGCAATTCCAGTCTACCTCCTGAAATTGGTTTCCTGCAATTCTGCCCCGCTTTCAAGTCCTCTTGGCAGCCTTACTTCAGTATATTTTTGGACGATAGCTGTCATTTATATCTCTGCAGGTTTGTGAATTACAGTGCCCCTGAGCTCCTTTCTTCAACTCGCTTTCTTGTGACCTGGCCGCAACACCGCAGGATGGCTTCAGGCCCTAATCTGGTTCCGGCATGGCACGCTGAGCCTTTGGTTATTTCCTCTTCCTGGTGGGAAATGAGAGTTAAATTTGCCCGTCCAGACACCTCCAGCTAGTCTCTCATTGGTTCTCCCTATTCCTGTTCATATTCCGCAGAAATTGCAAACTGGGCCAAACAGGAGGTTAAAGGCGCTGACTCTCCAAGTCGGGAGAGTGTTAGTAAAGCGTCTGGAATGTTGCACCCGAGTACCAGGGGAGTAAAACTGAGACACATATGAACACGTCTCCCGTTCACACGGTTGATCATACTCTGGGTTCCACGTGCATGATTTAGCTGAAGGAAGAATACCTTAAACCTGGAGAGTTGAGACCCGTGGAATGGGTACCATGCAATATGACTTCAAAGGGTCTTCATTTGCTCACCGAACCTCTCCAATCCTATCACTGCTGCATTTATGCCCCTGTACACACGCTTGATTCTCTTTTGGAGACATAGCAATCCATAGGTTTTAAGATACTTACTAGTCAGGTACATTCTTAGGTGTTTAATATGCGGTGTTGAGTCCATTTCGTTGAGCAAGGAGTAGCTCTTGTCTATTCCATATTTGGCTTAAGGAACTTTATCTGTGCTCATTTCAATCTCTGGTTTTATGCAGCACCCCAACTCACCTTTCCCCTTAAGCAAGCATAAGTTGGTTTTCTAAATTTGAGACCCTGTTCTGTTTTGGAATTCAGTTCCTGTGTAGCCAAGTTTACATTCCGTGTATTAGTGATATCTTATGATGTTTCTTTTTCTGTGTGACTTATTTCAGTTAGAATCATCGTACCTGAATCCACTCATTATGCTGCTACGGGCCTGATGACATAGATTTCATTGCTGAGTGATACTGCATTGTACGTAAGTACCACAAGTTCTTTATCCATTTTTCACTTTCTGTGATATTGAACTTGTACGGTAAAAGAGGTTCTTGTAAACAGAGGTGTCCCAAACTTTGGGGTGGCTGTGTCTTTTTGATTTTAATTTCCCTAAGCTATAGGACCATAAGTTGAAGTGCCCTAGGCTCTGTTGCTTTGTTTTTTAGATGTTTCAGGAAACACCATACACTTCTCCTGAGTGTCTGTTGGCAATTTACATCCCGCCTATCAGCATAACAAGGCTCCCAGTTCTCCATGGCCTGTCCTGCCTTTCTGGATTTTACACTTTTTTCAGATGGCCCTTTTGACCGGGGGGAAGTGAGACTTCATGTAGTGCAGATTTCCTTTGCAAGCTTGCTTGTTTGGCCTAAAAGGGCGTATGCGTTTTTTCCTGAATATATTCAGGAAAAAACGCATACGCCCTTTTTGGCCAAGTGCATCATTGTGGACGTTCTGCCTCTTTTCCTATGCTTTCAATGCAATTCCAGTCTACCTCCTGAAATCGGTTTCCTGCAATTCTGCCCCGCTTTCAAGTCCTCTTGGGAGCCTTACTTCAGTATATTTCTGGACGATAGCTGTCATTTATAACTCTGCAGGTTTGTGAATTACAGTGCCCCTGAGCTCCTTTCTTCAACTCGCTTTCTTGTGAGCTGGCCGCAACACCACAGGATGGCTTCAGGCCCTAATCTGGTTCCGACAAGGCACGTTGGGCCTTTGGTTAATTCCTCTTCCTGGTGGAAAATGAGAGTTAAATTTGCCCGTCCAGACACCTCCAGCTAGTCTCTCATTGGTTCTCCCTATTCCTGTTCATCTTCCGCAGAAATTGCAAAGTGGGCCAAACAGGAGGTTAAAGGGACTGACTCTCCAAGTCGGGAGAGTGTTAGTAAAGCATCTGGAATGTTGCACCCGAGTACCAGGGTACGAAAACTGAGACATATTTGAACACATCTCCCGATCACATGGTTGATCATACTCTAGGTTCCACATGCATGTTTTAGCTGAATGAAGAATAACTTAAACCTGGGTAGTTGAAACCCGTGGAATGGGTACCATGCAATATGACTTCAAAGGGTCTTCATTTGCTCATCGAACCTCTCCAATCTTATCACTGCTGCTTTTATGCCCCTGTACACATGCTTGATTCTCTTTTGGAGACATAGCAATCCATAGGTTTTAAGATACTTACTAGTCAGGTACATTCTTAGGCGTTTAATATGCGGTGTTGAGTCCATTTCGTTGAGCAAGGAGTAGCTCTTGTCTATTCCATATTTGGCTTAAGGAACTTTATCTGTGCTCATTTCAATCTCTGGTTTTATGCAGCACCCCAACTCACCTTTCCCCTTAAGCAAGCATAAGTTGGTTTTCTAAATTTGAGACCCTGTTCTGTTCTGTAATTCAGTTCCTGTGTAGCCAAGTTTACATTCCGTGTATTACTGATATCTTATGATGTTTCTTTTTCTGTGTGACTTATTTCAGTTAGAATCATCATACCTGAATCCACTCATTGTGCTGCTAATGGCCTGATGAGATAGATTTCATTGCTGAGTCATATTGCTTTGTAAGTAAATACAACTTCTTTATCCATTTTTCACTTTCTGCGATGTTGAACATGTACTGTAAACAAGGATCTTGTAAACAGAGACGTCCCAAATTTTGGGGTGGCTGTGTCTTTTTGATTTTAATTTCCCTAAACTATAGGTCCATAAGTGGAAGTGCCCTAGGCTCTGTTGCTTTGTTTTTTAGATGTTTCAGGAAACACCATACACTTTCCCGAGTTTCTGTTGGCAATTTACGTCCCGCCCATCAGCATAACTAGGCTCCCAGTTCTCCATGGCCTGTCCTGCCTTTCTGGATTTTACACTTTTTTCAGATGGCCCTTTTGACCGGGGGCAAGTGAGACTTCATTGTAGTGCAGATTTCCTTTGCAAGCTTGCTTGGTTGGCCAAAAAGGGCGTATGCGTTTTTTCCTGAATATATTCAGGAAAAAACGCATACGCACTTTTTGGCCAAGTGCATCATTGTGGACGTTCTGCCTCTTTTCCTATGCTTTCAATGCAATTCCAGTCAACCTCCTGAAATCGGTTTCCTGCAATTCTGCCCCGCTTTCAAGTCCTCTTGGCAGCCTTACTTCAGTATATTTTTGGACGATAGCTGTCATTTATATCTCTGCAGGTTTGTGAATTACAGTGCCCCTGAGCTCCTTTCTTCAACTCGCTTTCTTGTGACCTGGCCGCAACACCGCAGGATGGCTTCAGGCCCTAATCTGGTTCCGGCATGGCACGCTGAGCCTTTGGTTATTTCCTCTTCCTGGTGGGAAATGAGAGTTAAATTTGCCCGTCCAGACACCTCCAGCTAGTCTCTCATTGGTTCTCCCTATTCCTGTTCATATTCCGCAGAAATTGCAAACTGGGCCAAACAGGAGGTTAAAGGCGCTGACTCTCCAAGTCGGGAGAGTGTTAGTAAAGCGTCTGGAATGTTGCACCCGAGTACCAGGGGAGTAAAACTGAGACACATATGAACACGTCTCCCGTTCACACGGTTGATCATACTCTGGGTTCCACGTGCATGATTTAGCTGAAGGAAGAATACCTTAAACCTGGAGAGTTGAGACCCGTGGAATGGGTACCATGCAATATGACTTCAAAGGGTCTTCATTTGCTCACCGAACCTCTCCAATCCTATCACTGCTGCGTTTATGCCCCTGTACACACGCTTGATTCTCTTTTGGAGACATAGCAATCCATAGGTTTTAAGATACTTACTAGTCAGGTACATTCTTAGGTGTTTAATATGCGGTCTTGAGTCCATTTCGTTGAGCAAGGAGTAGCTCTTGTCTATTCCATATTTGGCTTAAGGAACTTTATCTGTGCTCATTTCAATCTCTGGTTTTATGCAGCACCCCAACTCACCTTTCCCCTTAAGCAAGCATAAGTTGGTTTTCTAAATTTGAGACCCTGTTCTGTTTTGGAATTCAGTTCCTGTGTAGCCAAGTTTACATTCCGTGTATTAGTGATATCTTATGATGTTTCTTTTTCTGTGTGACTTATTTCAGTTAGAATCATCGTACCTGAATCCACTCATTATGCTGCTACGGGCCTGATGACATAGATTTCATTGCTGAGTGATACTGCATTGTACGTAAGTACCACAAGTTCTTTATCCATTTTTCACTTTCTGTGATATTGAACTTGTACGGTAAAAGAGGTTCTTGTAAACAGAGGTGTCCCAAACTTTGGGGTGGCTGTGTCTTTTTGATTTTAATTTCCCTAAGCTATAGGACCATAAGTGGAAGTGCCCTAGGCTCTGTTGCTTTGTTTTATAGATGTTTCAGGAAACACCATACACTTCTCCCGAGTGTCTGTTGGCAATTTCCATCTCACCCATCAGCATAACAAGACTCCCAGTTCTCCATGGCCTGTCCTGCCTTTCTGGATTTTACACTTTTTTCAGATGGCCCTTTTGACCGGGGGGAAGTGAGACTTCATGTAGTGCAGATTTCCTTTGCAAGCTTGCTTGGTTGGCCTAAAAGGGCGTATGCGTTTTTTCCTGAATATATTCAGGAAAAAACGCATACGCCCTTTTTGGCCAAGTGCATCATTGTGGACGTTCTGCCTCTTTTCCTATGCTTTCAATGCAATTCCAGTCTACCTCCTGAAATCGGTTTCCTGCAATTCTGCCCCGCTTTCAAGTCCTCTTGGCAGCCTTACTTCAGTATATTTTTGGACGATAGCTGTCATTTATATCTCTGCAGGTTTGTGAATTACAGTGCCCCTGAGCTCCTTTCTTCAACTCGCTTTCTTGTGACCTGGCCGCAACACCGCAGGATGGCTTCAGGCCCTAATCTGGTTCCGGCATGGCACGCTGAGCCTTTGGTTATTTCCTCTTCCTGGTGGGAAATGAGAGTTAAATTTGCCCGTCCAGACACCTCCAGCTAGTCTCTCATTGGTTCTCCCTATTCCTGTTCATATTCCGCAGAAATTGCAAACTGGGCCAAACAGGAGGTTAAAGGCGCTGACTCTCCAAGTGGGGAGAGTGTTAGTAAAGCGTCTGGAATGTTGCACCCGAGTACCAGGGGAGTAAAACTGAGACACATATGAACACGTCTCCCGTTCACACGGTTGATCATACTCTGGGTTCCACGTGCATGATTTAGCTGAAGGAAGAATACCTTAAACCTGGAGAGTTGAGACCCGTGGAATGGGTACCATGCAATATGACTTCAAAGGGTCTTCATTTGCTCACCGAACCTCTCCAATCCTATCACTGCTGCGTTTATGCCCCTGTACACACGCTTGATTCTCTTTTGGAGACATAGCAATCCATAGGTTTTAAGATACTTACTAGTCAGGTACATTCTTAGGTGTTTAATATGCGGTGTTGAGTCCATTTCGTTGAGCAAGGAGTAGCTCTTGTCTATTCCATATTTGGCTTAAGGAACTTTATCTGTGCTCATTTCAATCTCTGGTTTTATGCAGCACCCCAACTCACCTTTCCCCTTAAGCAAGCATAAGTTGGTTTTCTAAATTTGAGACCCTGTTCTGTTTTGGAATTCAGTTCCTGTGTAGCCAAGTTTACATTCCGTGTATTAGTGATATCTTATGATGTTTCTTTTTCTGTGTGACTTATTTCAGTTAGAATCATCGTACCTGAATCCACTCATTATGCTGCTACGGGCCTGATGACATAAATTTCATTGCTGAGTGATACTGCATTGTACGTAAGTACCACAAGTTCTTTATCCATTTTTCACTTTCTGTGATATTGAACTTGTACGGTAAAAGAGGTTCTTGTAAACAGAGGTGTCCCAAACTTTGGGGTGGCTGTGTCTTTTTGATTTTAATTTCCCTAAGCTATAGGACCATAAGTGGAAGTGCCCTAGGCTCTGTTGCTTTGTTTTATAGATGTTTCAGGAAACACCATACACTTCTCCCGAGTGTCTGTTGGCAATTTCCATCTCGCCCATCAGCATAACAAGACTCCCAGTTCTCCATGGCCTGTCCTGCCTTTCTGGATTTTACACTTTTTTCAGATGGCCCTTTTGACCGGGGGGAAGTGAGACTTCATGTAGTGCAGATTTCCTTTGCAAGCTTGCTTGGTTGGCCTAAAAGGGCGTATGCGTTTTTTCCTGAATATATTCAGGAAAAAACGCATACGCCCTTTTTGGCCAAGTGCATCATTGTGGACGTTCTGCCTCTTTTCCTATGCTTTCAATGCAATTCCAGTCTACCTCCTGAAATCGGTTTCCTGCAATTCTGCCCCGCTTTCAAGTCCTCTTGGGAGCCTTACTTCAGTATATTTTTGGACGATAGCTGTCATTTATAACTCTGCAGGTTTCTGAATTACAGTGCCCCTGAGCTCCTTTCTTCAACTCGCTTTCTTTTGAGCTGGCCGCAACACCGCAGGATGGCTTCAGGCCCTAATCTGGTTCCGCCAAGGCACGCTGGGCCTTTGGTTAATTCCTCTTCCTGGTGGGAAATGAGAGTTAAATTTGCCCGTCCAGACACCTCCAGCTAGTCTCTCATTGGTTCTCGCTATTCCTGTTCATCTTCCCCAGAAATTGCAAACTGGGCCAAACAGGAGGTTAAAGGGACTGACTCTCCAAGTCGGGAGAGTGTTAGTAAAGCGTCTGGAATGTTGCACCCGAGTACCAGGGTACGAAAACTGAGACATATTTGAACACGTCTCCCGATCACACGGTTGATCATACTCTAGGTTCCACATGCATGTTTTAGCTGAAGGAAGAATACCTTAAAACTGGGTGGTTGAAACCCGTGGAATGGGTACCATGCAATATGACTTCAAAGGGTCTTCATTTGCTCACCGAACCTCTCCAATCCTATCACTGCTGCGTTTATGCCCCTGTACACACGCTTGATTCTCTTTTGGAGACATAGCAATCCATAGGTTTTAAGATACTTACTAGTCAGGTACATTCTTAGGCGTTTAATATGGGGTGTTGAGTCCATTTAGTTGAGCAAGGAGTAGCTCTTGTCTATTCCATATTTGGCTTAAGGAACTTTATCTGTGCTCATTTCAATCTCTGGTTTTATGCAGCACCCCAACTCACCTTTCCCCTTAAGCAAGCATAAGATGGTTTTCTAAATTTGAGACCCTGTTCTGTTCTGTAATTCAGTTCCTGTGTAGCCAAGTTTACATTCCGTGTATTACTGATATCTTATGATGTTTCTTTTTCTGTGTGACTTATTTCAGTTAGAATCATCGTACCTGAATCCACTCATTATGGTGCTACGGGCCTGATGACATAGATTTCATTGCTGACTGATACTGCATTGTACATAAGTGCCACAAGTTCTTTATCCATTTTTCACTTTCTGTGATATTGAACTTGTACGGTAAATGAGGTTCTTGTAAACAGAGGCGTCCCAAACTTTGGGGTGGCTGTGTCTTTTTGATTTTAATTTCCCTAAGCTATAGAACCATAAGTGGAAGTGCCCTAGGCTCTGTTGCTTTGTTTTTTAGATGTTTCAGGAAACACCATACACTTCTCCCGAGTGTCTGTTGGCAATTTCCATCCCGCCCATCAGCATAACAAGGCTCCCAGTTCTCCATGGCCTGTCCTGCCTTTCTGGATTTTACACTTTTTTCAGATGGCCCTTTTGACCGGGGGGAAGTGAGACTTCATGTAGTGCAGATTTCCTTTGCAAGCTTGCTTGTTTGGCCTAAAAGGGCGTATGCGTTTTTTCCTGAATATATTCAGGAAAAAACGCATACGCCCTTTTTGGCCAAGTGCATCATTGTGGACGTTCTGCCTCTTTTCCTATGCTTTCAATGCAATTCCAGTCTACCTCCTGAAATCGATTTCCTGCAATTCTGCCCCGCTTTCAAGTCCTCTTGGGAGCCTTACTTCAGTATATTTTTGGACGATAGCTGTCATTTATAACTCTGCAGGTTTGTGAATTACAGTTCCATTGAGCTCCTTTCTTCAACTCGCTTTCTTGTGAGCTGGCCGCAACACCGCAGGATGGCTTCAGGCCCTAATCTGGTTCCGCCAAGGCACGCTGGGCCTTTGGTTAATTCCTCTTCCTGGTGGAAAATGAGAGTTAAATTTGCCCGTCCAGACACCTCCAGCTAGTCTCTCATTGGTTCTCCCTATTCCTGTTCATCTTCCGCAGAAATTGCAAAGTGGGCCAAACAGGAGGTTAAAGGGACTGACTCTCCAAGACGGGAGAGTGTTAGGAAAGCATCTGGAATGTTGCACCCGAGTACCAGGGTACGAAAACTGAGACATATTTGAACACATCTCCCGATCACATGGTTGATCATACTCTAGGTTCCACATGCATGTTTTAGCTGAATGAAGAATAACTTAAACCTGGGTAGTTGAAACCCGTGGAATGGGTACCATGCAATATGACTTCAAAGGGTCTTCATTTGCTCATCGAACCTCTCCAATCCTATCATTGCTGCGTTTATGCCCCTGTACACATGCTTGATTCTCTTTTGGAGACATAGCAATCCATAGGTTTTAAGATACTTACTAGTCAGGTACATTCTTAGGCGTTTAATATGGGGTGTTGAGTCCATTTCGTTGAGCAAGGAGTAGCTCTTGTCTATTCCATATTTGGCTTAAGGAACTTTATCTGTGCTCATTTCAATCTCTGGTTTTATGCAGCACCCCAACTCACCTTTCCCCTTAAGCAAGCATAAGTTGGTTTTCTAAATTTGAGACCCTGTTCTGTTCTGTAATTCAGTTCCTGTGTAGCCAAGTTTACATTCCGTGTATTACTGATATCTTATGATGTTTCTTTTTCTGTGTGACTTATTTCAGTTAGAATCATCATACCTGAATCCACTCATTGTGCTGCTAATGGCCTGATGAGATAGATTTCATTGCTGAGTCATATTGCTTTGTAAGTAAATACAACTTCTTTATCCATTTTTCACTTTCTGCGATGTTGAACATGTACTGTAAACAAGGATCTTGTAAACAGAGGCGTCCCAAATTTTGGGGTGGCTGTGTCTTTTTGATTTTAATTTCCCTAAACTATAGGTCCATAAGTGGAAGTGCCCTAGGCTCTGTTGCTTTTTTTTTTAGATGTTTCAGGAAACACCATACACTTTCCCGAGTTTCTGTTGGCAATTTACGTCCCGCCCATCAGCATAACTAGGCTCCCAGTTCTCCATGGCCTGTCCTGCCTTTCTGGATTTTACACTTTTTTCAGATGGCCCTTTTGACCGGGGGGAAGTGAGACTTCATTGTAGTGCAGATTTCCTTTGCAAGCTTGCTTGGTTGGCCAAAAAGGGCGTATGCGTTTTTTCCTGAATATATTCAGGAAAAAACGCATACGCCCTTTTTGGCCAAGTGCATCATTGTGGACGTTCTGCCTCTTTTCCTATGCTTTCAATGCAATTCCAGTCTACCTCCTGAAATCGGTTTCCTGCAATTCTGCCCCGCTTTCAAGTCCTCTTGGCAGCCTTACTTCAGTATATTTTTGGACGATAGCTGTCATTTATATCTCTGCAGGTTTGTGAATTACAGTGCCCCTGAGCTCCTTTCTTCAACTCGCTTTCTTGTGACCTGGCCGCAACACCGCAGGATGGCTTCAGGCCCTAATCTGGTTCCGGCATGGCACGCTGAGCCTTTGGTTATTTCCTCTTCCTGGTGGGAAATGAGAGTTAAATTTGCCCGTCCAGACACCTCCAGCTAGTCTCTCATTGGTTCTCCCTATTCCTGTTCATATTCCGCAGAAATTGCAAACTGGGCCAAACAGGAGGTTAAAGGCGCTGACTCTCCAAGTCGGGAGAGTGTTAGTAAAGCGTCTGGAATGTTGCACCCGAGTACCAGGGGAGTAAAACTGAGACACATATGAACACGTCTCCCGTTCACACGGTTGATCATACTCTGGGTTCCACGTGCATGATTTAGCTGAAGGAAGAATACCTTAAACCTGGAGAGTTGAGACCCGTGGAATGGGTACCATGCAATATGACTTCAAAGGGTCTTCATTTGCTCACCGAACCTCTCCAATCCTATCACTGCTGCGTTTATGCCCCTGTACACACGCTTGATTCTCTTTTGGAGACATAGCAATCCATAGGTTTTAAGATACTTACTAGTCAGGTACATTCTTAGGTGTTTAATATGCGGTGTTGAGTCCATTTCGTTGAGCAAGGAGTAGCTCTTGTCTATTCCATATTTGGCTTAAGGAACTTTATCTGTGCTCATTTCAATCTCTGGTTTTATGCAGCACCCCAACTCACCTTTCCCCTTAAGCAAGCATAAGTTGGTTTTCTAAATTTGAGACCCTGTTCTGTTTTGGAATTCATTTCCTGTGTAGCCAAGTTTACATTCCGTGTATTAGTGATTTCTTATGATGTTTCTTTTTCTGTGTGACTTATTTCAGTTAGAATCATCGTACCTGAATCCACTCATTATGCTGCTACGGGCCTGATGACATAGATTTCATTGCTGAGTGATACTGCATTGTACGTAAGTACCACAAGTTCTTTATCCATTTTTCACTTTCTGTGATATTGAACTTGTACGGTAAAAGAGGTTCTTGTAAACAGAGGTGTCCCAAACTTTGGGGTGGCTGTGTCTTTTTGATTTTAATTTCCCTAAGCTATAGGACCATAAGTGGAAGTGCCCTAGGCTCTGTTGCTTTGTTTTATAGATGTTTCAGGAAACACCATACACTTCTCCCGAGTGTCTGTTGGCAATTTCCATCCCGCCCATCAGCATAACAAGGCTCCCAGTTCTCCATGGCCTGTCCTGCCTTTCTGGATTTTACACTTTTTTCAGATGGCCCTTTTGACCGGGGGGAAGTGAGACTTCATGTAGTGCAGATTTCCTTTGCAAGCTTGCTTGGTTGGCCTAAAAGGGCGTATGCGTTTTTTCCTGAATATATTCAGGAAAAAACGCATACGCCCTTTTTGGCCAAGTGCATCATTGTGGACGTTCTGCCTCTTTTCCTATGCTTTCAATGCAATTCCAGTCTACCTCCTGAAATCGGTTTCCTGCAATTCTGCCCCGCTTTCAAGTCCTCTTGGGAGCCTTACTTCAGTATATTTTTGGACGATAGCTGTCATTTATAACTCTGCAGGTTTCTGAATTACAGTGCCCCTGAGCTCCTTTCTTCAACTCGCTTTCTTTTGAGCTGGCCGCAACACCGCAGGATGGCTTCAGGCCCTAATCTGGTTCCGCCAAGGCACGCTGGGCCTTTGGTTAATTCCTCTTCCTGGTGGGAAATGAGAGTTAAATTTGCCCGTCCAGACACCTCCAGCTAGTCTCTCATTGGTTCTCACTATTCCTGTTCATCTTCCCCAGAAATTGCAAACTGGGCCAAACAGGAGGTTAAAGGGACTGACTCTCCAAGTCGGGAGAGTGTTAGTAAAGCGTCTGGAATGTTGCACCCGAGTACCAGGGTACGAAAACTGAGACATATTTGAACACGTCTCCCGATCACACGGTTGATCATACTCTAGGTTCCACATGCATGTTTTAGCTGAAGGAAGAATACCTTAAAACTGGGTGGTTGAAACCCGTGGAATGGGTACCATGCAATATGACTTCAAAGGGTCTTCATTTGCTCACCGAACCTCTCCAATCCTATCACTGCTGCGTTTATGCCCCTGTACACACGCTTGATTCTCTTTTGGAGACATAGCAATCCATAGGTTTTAAGATACTTACTAGTCAGGTACATTCTTAGGCGTTTAATATGGGGTGTTGAGTCCATTTCGTTGAGCAAGGAGTAGCTCTTGTCTATTTCATATTTGGCTTAAGGAACTTTATCTGTGCTCATTTCAATCTCTGGTTTTATGCAGCACCCCAACTCACCTTTCCCCTTAAGCAAGCATAAGATGGTTTTCTAAATTTGAGACCCTGTTCTGTTCTGTAATTCAGTTCCTGTGTAGCCAAGTTTACATTCCGTGTATTACTGATATCTTATGATGTTTCTTTTTCTGTGTGACTTATTTCAGTTAGAATCATCGTACCTGAATCCACTCATTATGCTGCTACGGGCCTGATGACATAGATTTCATTGCTGACTGATACTGCATTGTACATAATTACCACAAGTTCTTTATCCATTTTTCACTTTCTGTGATATTGAACTTGTACGGTAAACGAGGTTCTTGTAAACAGAGGCGTCCCAAACTTTGGGGTGGCTGTGTCTTTTTGATTTTAATTTCCCTAAGCTATAGGACCATAAGTGGAAGTGCCCTAGGCTCTGTTGCTTTGTTTTTTAGATGTTTCAGGAAACACCATACACTTTCCCGAGTTTCTGTTGGCAATTTACGTCCCGCCCATCAGCATAACTAGGCTCCCAGTTCTCCATGGCCTGTCCTGCCTTTCTGGATTTTACACTTTTTTCAGATGGCCCTTTTGACCGGGGGGAAGTGAGACTTCATTATAGTGCCGATTTCCTTTGCAAGCTTGCTTGGTTGGCCAAAAAGGGCGTATGCGTTTTTTCCTGAATATATTCAGGAAAAAACGCATACGCCCTTTTTGGCCAAGTGCATCATTGTGGACGTTCTGCCTCTTTTCCTATGCTTTCAATGCAATTCCAGTCTACCTCCTGAAATTGGTTTCCTGCAATTCTGCCCCGCTTTCAAGTCCTCTTGGCAGCCTTACTTCAGTATATTTTTGGACGATAGCTGTCATTTATATCTCTGCAGGTTTGTGAATTACAGTGCCCCTGAGCTCCTTTCTTCAACTCGCTTTCTTGTGACCTGGCCGCAACACCGCAGGATGGCTTCAGGCCCTAATCTGGTTCCGGCATGGCACGCTGAGCCTTTGGTTATTTCCTCTTCCTGGTGGGAAATGAGAGTTAAATTTGCCCGTCCAGACACCTCCAGCTAGTCTCTCATTGGTTCTCCCTATTCCTGTTCATATTCCGCAGAAATTGCAAACTGGGCCAAACAGGAGGTTAAAGGCGCTGACTCTCCAAGTCGGGAGAGTGTTAGTAAAGCGTCTGGAATGTTGCACCCGAGTACCAGGGGAGTAAAACTGAGACACATATGAACATGTCTCCCGTTCACACGGTTGATCATACTCTGGGTTCCACGTGCATGATTTAGCTGAAGGAAGAATACCTTAAACCTGGAGAGTTGAGACCCGTGGAATGGGTACCATGCAATATGACTTCAAAGGGTCTTCATTTGCTCACCGAACCTCTCCAATCCTATCACTGCTGCGTTTATGCCCCTGTACACACGCTTGATTCTCTTTTGGAGACATAGCAATCCATAGGTTTTAAGATACTTACTAGTCAGGTACATTCTTAGGCGTTTAATATGGGGTGTTGAGTCCATTTCGTTGAGCAAGGAGTAGCTCTTGTCTATTCCATATTTGGCTTAAGGAACTTTATCTGTGCTCATTTCAATCTCTGGTTTTATGCAGCACCCCAACTCACCTTTACCCTTAAGCAAGCATAAGTTGGTTTTCTAAATTTGAGACCCTGTTCTGTTCTGTAATTCAGTTCCTGTGTAGCCAAGTTTACATTCCGTGTATTACTGATATCTTATGATGTTTCTTTTTCTGTGTGACTTATTTCAGTTAGAATCATCATACCTGAATCCACTCATTGTGCTGCTAAGGGCCTGATGAGATAGATTTCATTGCTGAGTCATATTGCTTTGTAAGTAAATACAACTTCTTTATCCATTTTTCACTTTCTGTGATGTTGAACATGTACTGTAAACAAGGATCTTGTAAACAGAGGCGTCCCAAATTTTGGGGTGGCTATGTCTTTTTGATTTTAATTTCCCTAAACTATAGGTCCATAAGTGGAAGTGCCCTAGGCTCTGTTGCTTTGTTTTTTTAGATGTTTCAGGAAACACCATACACTTTCCCGAGTTTCTGTTGGCAATTTACATCCCGCCCATCAGCATAACTAGGCTCCCAGTTCTCCATGGCCTGTCCTGCCTTTCTGGATTTTACACATTTTTCAGATGGCCCTTTTGACCGGGGGGAAGTGAGACTTCATTGTAGTGCAGATTTCCTTTGCAAGCTTGCTTGGTTGGCCAAAAAGGGCGTATGCGTTTTTTCCTGAATATATTCAGGAAAAAACGCATACGCCCTTTTTGGCCAAGTGCATCATTGTGGACGTTCTGCCTCTTTTCCTATGCTTTCAATGCAATTCCAGTCTACTTCCTGAAATCGGTTTCCTGCAATTCTGCCCCGCTTTCAAGTCCTCTTGGCAGCCTTACTTCAGTATATTTTTGGACGATAGCTGTCATTTATATCTCTGCAGGTTTGTGAATTACAGTGCCCCTGAGCTCCTTTCTTCAACTCGCTTTCTTGTGAACTGGCCGCAACACTGCAGGATGGCTTCAGGCCCTAATCTGGTTCCGGCATGGCACGCTGAGCCTTTGGTTATTTCCTCTTCCTGGTGGGAAATGAGAGTTAAATTTGCCCGTCCAGACACCTCCAGCTATTCTCTCATTGGTTCTCCCTATTCCTGTTCATATTCCGCAGAAATTGCAAACTGGGCCAAACAGGAGGTTAAAGGCGCTGACTCTCCAAGTGGGGAGAGTGTTAGTAAAGCGTCTGGAATGTTGCACCCGAGTACCAGGGGAGTAAAACTGAGACACATATGAACACGTCTCCCGTTCACACGGTTGATCATACTCTGGGTTCCACGTGCATGATTTAGCTGAAGGAAGAATACCTTAAACCTGGAGAGTTGAGAACCGTGGAATGGGTACCATGCAATATGACTTCAAAGGGTCTTCATTTGCTCACCGAACCTCTCCAATCCTATCACTGCTGCGTTTATGCCCCTGTACACACGCTTGATTCTCTTTTGGAGACATAGCAATCCATAGGTTTTAAGATACTTACTAGTCAGGTACATTCTTAGGTGTTTAATATGCGGTGTTGAGTCCATTTCGTTGAGCAAGGAGTAGCTCTTGTCTATTCCATATTTGGCTTAAGGAACTTTATCTGTGCTCATTTCAATCTCTGGTTTTATGCAGCACCGCAACTCACCTTTCCCCTTAAGCAAGCATAAGTTGGTTTTCTACATTTGAGACCCTGTTCTGTTTTGGAATTCAGTTCCTGTGTAGCCAAGTTTACATTCCGTGTATTAGGGATATCTTATGATGTTTCTTTTTCTGTGTGACTTATTTCAGTTAGAATCATCGTACCTGAATCCACTCATTATGCTGCTACGGGCCTGATGACATAGATTTCATTGCTGAGTGATACTGCATTGTACATAAGTACCACAAGTTCTTTATCCATTTTTCACTTTCTGTGATATTGAACTTGTACGGTAAAAGAGGTTCTTGTAAACAGAGGTGTCCCAAACTTTGGGGTGGCTGTGTCTTTTTGATTTTAATTTCCCTAAACTATAGGACCATAAGTGGAAGTGCCCTAGGCTCTGTTGCTTTGTTTTTTAGATGTTTCAGGAAACACCATACACTTCTCCCGAGTGTCTGTTGGCAATTTACATCCCGCCCATCAGCATAACAAGGCTCCCAGTTCTCCATGGCCTGTCCTGCCTTTCTGGATTTTACACTTTTTTCAGATGGCCCTTTTGACCGGGGGGAAGTGAGACTTCATGTAGTGCAGATTTCCTTTGCAAGCTTGCTTGGTTGGCCTAAAAGGGCGTATGCGTTTTTTCCTGAATATATTCAGGAAAAAACGCATACGCCCTTTTTGGCCAAGTGCATCATTGTGGACGTTCTGCCTCTTTTCCTATGCTTTCAATGCAATTCCAGTCTACCTCCTGAAATCGGTTTCCTGCAATTCTGCCCCGCTTTCAAGTCCTCTTGGGAGCCTTACTTCAGTATATTTTTGGACGATAGCTGTCATTTATAACTCTGCAGGTTTCTGAATTACAGTGCCCCTGAGCTCCTTTCTTCAACTCGCTTTCTTGTGAGCTGGCCGCAACACCGCAGGATGGCTTCAGGCCCTAATCTGGTTCCGCCAGGGCACGCTGGGCCTTTGGTTAATTCCTCTTCCTGGTGGGAAATGAGAGTTAAATTTGCCCGTCCAGACACCTCCAGCTAGTCTCTCATTGGTTCTCCCTATTCCTGTTCATCTTCCGCAGAAATTGCAAAGTGGGCCAAACAGGAGGTTAAAGGGACTGACTCTCCAAGTCGGGAGAGTGTTAGTAAAGCATCTGGAATGTTGCACCCGAGTACCAGGGTACTAAAACTGAGACATATTTGAACACGTCTCCCGATCACATGGTTGATCATACTCTAGGTTCCACATGCATGTTTTAGCTGAATGAAGAATAAGTTAAACCTGGGTAGTTGAAACCCGTGGAATGGGTACCATGCAATATGACTTCAAAGGGTCTTCATTTGCTCATCGAACCTCTCCAATCCTATCACTGCTGCGTTTATGCCCCTGTACACATGCTTGATTCTCTTTTGAAGACATAGCAATCCATAGGTTTTAAGATACTTACTAGTCAGGTACATTCTTAGGCGTTTAATATGGGGTGTTGAGTCCATTTCGTTGAGCAAGGAGTAGCTCTTGTCTATTCCATATTTGGCTTAAGGAACTTTATCTGTGCTCATTTCAATCTCTGGTTTTATGCAGCACCCCAACTCACCTTTACCCTTAAGCAAGCATAAGTTGGTTTTCTAAATTTGAGACCCTGTTCTGTTCTGTAATTCAGTTCCTGTGTAGCCAAGTTTACATTCCGTGTATTACTGATATCTTATGATGTTTCTTTTTCTGTGTGACTTATTTCAGTTAGAATCATCATACCTGAATCCACTCATTGTGCTGCTAAGGGCCTGATGAGATAGATTTCATTGCTGAGTCATATTGCTTTGTAAGTAAATACAACTTCTTTATCCATTTTTCACTTTCTGTGATGTTGAACATGTACTGTAAACAAGGATCTTGTAAACAGAGGCGTCCCAAATTTTGGGGTGGCTGTGTCTTTTTGATTTTAATTTCCCTAAACTATAGGTCCATAAGTGGAAGTGCCCTAGGCTCTGTTGCTTTGTTTTTTAGATGTTTCAGGAAACACCATACACTTTCCCGAGTTTCTGTTGGCAATTTACATCCCGCCCATCAGCATAACTAGGCTCCCAGTTCTCCATGGCCTGTCCTGCCTTTCTGGATTTTACACTTTTTTCAGATGGCCCTTTTGACCGGGGGGAAGTGAGACTTCATTGTAGTGCAGATTTCCTTTGCAAGCTTGCTTGGTTGGCCAAAAAGGGCGTATGCGTATTTTCCTGAATATATTCAGGAAAAAACGCATACGCCCTTTTTGGCCAAGTGCATCATTGTGGACGTTCTGCCTCTTTTCCTATGCTTTCAATGCAATTCCAGTCTACTTCCTGAAATCGGTTTCCTGCAATTCTGCCCCGCTTTCAAGTCCTCTTGGCAGCCTTACTTCAGTATATTTTTGGACGATAGCTGTCATTTATATCTCTGCAGGTTTGTGAATTACAGTGCCCCTGAGCTCCTTTCTTCAACTCGCTTTCTTGTGAACTGGCCGCAACACCGCAGGATGGCTTCAGGCCCTAATCTGGTTCCGGCATGGCACGCTGAGCCTTTGGTTATTTCCTCTTCCTGGTGGGAAATGAGAGTTAAATTTGCCCGTCCAGACACCTCCAGCTATTCTCTCATTGGTTCTCCCTATTCCTGTTCATATTCCGCAGAAATTGCAAACTGGGCCAAACAGGAGGTTAAAGGCGCTGACTCTCCAAGTGGGGAGAGTGTTAGTAAAGCGTCTGGAATGTTGCACCCGAGTACCAGGGGAGTAAAACTGAGACACATATGAACACGTCTCCCGTTCACACGGTTGATCATACTCTGGGTTCCACGTGCATGATTTAGCTGAAGGAAGAATACCTTAAACCTGGAGAGTTGAGACCCGTGGAATGGGTACCATGCAATATGACTTCAAAGGGTCTTCATTTGCTCACCGAACCTCTCCAATCCTATCACTGCTGCGTTTATGCCCCTGTACACACGCTTGATTCTCTTTTGGAGACATAGCAATCCATAGGTTTTAAGATACTTACTAGTCAGGTACATTCTTAGGTGTTTAATATGCGGTGTTGAGTCCATTTCGTTGAGCAAGGAGTAGCTCTTGTCTATTCCATATTTGGCTTAAGGAACTTTATCTGTGCTCATTTCAATCTCTGGTTTTATGCAGCACCCCAACTCACCTTTCCCCTTAAGCAAGCATAAGTTGGTTTTCTAAATTTGAGACCCTGTTCTGTTTTGGAATTCAGTTCCTGTGTAGCCAAGTTTACATTCCGTGTATTAGTGATATCTTATGATGTTTCTTTTTCTGTGTGACTTATTTCAGTTAGAATCATCGTACCTGAATCCACTCATTATGCTGCTACGGGCCTGATGACATAGATTTCATTGCTGAGTGATACTGCATTGTACGTAAGTACCACAAGTTCTTTATCCATTTTTCACTTTCTGTGATATTGAACTTGTACGGTAAAGAGGTTCTTGTAAACAGAGGTGTCCCAAACTTTGGGGTGGCTGTGTCTTTTAGATTTTAATTTCCCTAAGCTATAGGACCATAAGTGGAAGTGCCCTAGGCTCTGTTGCTTTGTTTTTTAGATGTTTCAGGAAACACCATACACTTCTCCCGAGTGTCTGTTGGCAATTTCCATCCCGCCCATCAGCATAACAAGGCTCCCAGTTCTCCATGGCCTGTCCTGCCTTTCTGGATTTTACACTTTTTTCAGATGGCCCTTTTGACCGGGGGGAAGTGAGACTTCATGTAGTGCAGATTTCCTTTGCAAGCTTGCTTGGTTGGCCTAAAAGGGCGTATGCCTTTTTTCCTGAATATATTCAGGAAAAAACGCATACGCCCTTTTTGGCCAAGTGCATCATTGTGGACGTTCTGCCTCTTTTCCTATGCTTTCAATGCAATTCCAGTCTACCTCCTGAAATCGGTTTCCTGCAATTCTGCCCCGCTTTCAAGTCCTCTTGGGAGCCTTACTTCAGTATATTTTTGGACGATAGCTGTCATTTATAACTCTGCAGGTTTGTGAATTACAGTGCCCCTGAGCTCCTTTCTTCAACTCGCTTTCTTGTGAGCTGGCCGCAACACCGCAGGATGGCTTCAGGCCCTAATCTGGTTCCGCCAAGGCACGCTGGGCCTTTGGTTAATTCCTCTTCCTGGTGGGAAATGAGAGTTAAATTTGCCCGTCCAGACACCTCCAGCTAGTCTCTCATTGGTTCTCCCTATTCCTGTTCATCTTCCGCAGAAATTGCAAAGTGGGCCAAACAGGAAGTTAAAGGGACTGACTCTCCAAGTCGTGAGAGTGTTAGTAAAGCATCTGGAATGTTGCACCCCAGTACCAGGGTACGAAAACTGAGACATATTTGAACACGTCTCCCGATCACATGGTTGATCATACTCTAGGTTCCACATGCATGTTTTAGCTGAATGAAGAATAAGTTAAACCTGGGTAGTTGAAACCCGTGGAATGGGTACCATGCAATATGACTTCAAAGGGTCTTCATTTGCTCATCGAACCTCTCCAATCCTATCACTGCTGCGTTTATGCCCCTGTACACATGCTTGATTCTCTTTTGGAGACATAGCAATCCATAGGTTTTAAGATACTTACTAGTCAGGTACATTCTTAGGCGTTTAATATGGGGTGTTGAGTCCATTTCGTTGAGCAAGGAGTAGCTCTTGTCTATTCCATATTTGGCTTAAGGAACTTTATCTGTGCTCATTTCAATCTCTGGTTTTATGCAGCACCCCAACTCACCTTTACCCTTAAGCAAGCATAAGTTGGTTTTCTAAATTTGAGACCCTGTTCTGTTCTGTAATTCAGTTCCTGTGTAGCCAAGTTTACATTCCGTGTATTACTGATATCTTATGATGTTTCTTTTTCTGTGTGACTTATTTCAGTTAGAATCATCATACCTGAATCCACTCATTGTGCTGCTAAGGGCCTGATGAGATAGATTTCATTGCTGAGTCATATTGCTTTGTAAGTAAATACAACTTCTTTATCCATTTTTCACTTTCTGTGATGTTGAACATGTACTGTAAACAAGGATCTTGTAAACAGAGGCGTCCCAAATTTTGGGGTGGCTGTGTCTTTTTGATTTTAATTTCCCTAAACTATAGGTCCATAAGTGGAAGTGCCCTAGGCTCTGTTGCTTTGTTTTTTAGATGTTTCAGGAAACACCATACACTTTCCCGAGTTTCTGTTGGCAATTTACATCCCGCCCATCAGCATAACTAGGCTCCCAGTTCTCCATGGCCTGTCCTGCCTTTCTGGATTTTACACTTTTTTCAGATGGCCCTTTTGACCGGGGGGAAGTGAGACTTCATTGTAGTGCAGATTTCCTTTGCAAGCTTGCTTGGTTGGCCAAAAAGGGCGTATGCGTTTTTTCCTGAATATATTCAGGAAGAAACGCATACGCCCTTTTTGGCCAAGTGCATCATTGTGGACGTTCTGCCTCTTTTCCTATGCTTTCAATGCAATTCCAGTCTACTTCCTGAAATCGGTTTCCTGCAATTCTGCCCCGCTTCCAAGTCCTCTTGGCAGCCTTACTTCAGTATATTTTTGGACGATAGCTGTCATTTATATCTCTGCAGGTTTGTGAATTACAGTGCCCCTGAGCTCCTTTCTTCAACTCGCTTTCTTGTGACCTGGCCGCAACACCGCAGGATGGCTTCAGGCCCTAATCTGGTTCCGGCATGGCACGCTGAGCCTTTGGTTATTTCCTCTTCCTGGTGGGAAATGAGAGTTAAATTTGCCCGTCCAGACACCTCCAGCTAGTCTCTCATTGGTTCTCCCTATTCCTGTTCATATTCCGCAGAAATTGCAAACTGGGCCAAACAGGAGGTTAAAGGCGCTGACTCTCCAAGTCGGGAGAGTGTTAGTAAAGCGTCTGGAATGTTGCACCCGAGTACCAGGGGAGTAAAACTGAGACACATATGAACACGTCTCCCGTTCACACGGTTGATCATACTCTGGGTTCCACGTGCATGATTTAGCTGAAGGAAGAATACCTTAAACCTGGAGAGTTGAGACCCGTGGAATGGGTACCATGCAATATGACTTCAAAGGGTCTTCATTTGCTCACCGAACCTCTCCAATCCTATCACTGCTGCATTTATGCCCCTGTACACACGCTTGATTCTCTTTTGGAGACATAGCAATCCATAGGTTTTAAGATACTTACTAGTCAGGTACATTCTTAGGTGTTTAATATGCGGTCTTGAGTCCATTTCGTTGAGCAAGGAGTAGCTCTTGTCTATTCCATATTTGGCTTAAGGAACTTTATCTGTGCTCATTTCAATCTCTGGTTTTATGCAGCACCCCAACTCACCTTTCCCCTTAAGCAAGCATAAGTTGGTTTTCTAAATTTGAGACCCTGTTCTGTTTTGGAATTCAGTTCCTGTGTAGCCAAGTTTACATTCCGTGTATTAGTGATATCTTATGATGTTTCTTTTTCTGTGTGACTTATTTCAGTTAGAATCATCGTACCTGAATCCACTCATTATGCTGCTACGGGCCTGATGACATAGATTTCATTGCTGAGTGATACTGCATTGTACGTAAGTACCACAAGTTCTTTATCCGTTTTTCACTTTCTGTGATATTGAACTTGTACGGTAAAAGAGGTTCTTGTAAACAGAGGTGTCCCAAACTTTGGGGTGGCTGTGTCTTTTTGATTTTAATTTCCCTAAGCTATAGGACCATAAGTGGAAGTGCCCTAGGCTCTGTTGCTTTGTTTTTTAGATGTTTCAGGAAACACCATACACTTCTCCTGAGTGTCTGTTGGCAATTTACATCCCGCCTATCAGCATAACAAGGCTCCCAGTTCTCCATGGCCTGTCCTGCCTTTCTGGATTTTACACTTTTTTCAGATGGCCCTTTTGACCGGGGGGAAGTGAGACTTCATGTAGTGCAGATTTCCTTTGCAAGCTTGCTTGTTTGGCCTAAAAGGGCGTATGCGTTTTTTCCTGAATATATTCAGGAAAAAACGCATACGCCCTTTTTGGCCAAGTGCATCATTGTGGACGTTCTGCCTCTTTTCCTATGCTTTCAATGCAATTCCAGTCTACCTCCTGAAATCGGTTTCCTGCAATTCTGCCCCGCTTTCAAGTCCTCTTGGGAGCCTTACTTCAGTATATTTTTGGACGATAGCTGTCATTTATAACTCTGCAGGTTTGTGAATTACAGTGCCCCTGAGCTCCTTTCTTCAACTCGCTTTCTTGTGAGCTGGCCGCAACACCACAGGATGGCTTCAGGCCCTAATCTGGTTCCGACAAGGCACGCTGGGCCTTTGGTTAATTCCTCTTCCTGGTGGAAAATGAGAGTTAAATTTGCCCGTCCAGACACCTCCAGCTAGTCTCTCATTGGTTCTCCCTATTCCTGTTCATCTTCCGCAGAAATTGCAAAGTGGGCCAAACAGGAGGTTAAAGGGACTGACTCTCCAAGTCGGGAGAGTGTTAGGAAAGCATCTGGAATGTTGCACCCGAGTACCAGGGTACGAAAACTGAGACATATTTGAACACATCTCCCGATCACATGGTTGATCATACTCTAGGTTCCACATGCATGTTTTAGCTGAATGAAGAATAACTTAAACCTGGGTAGTTGAAACCCGTGGAATGGGTACCATGCAATATGACTTCAAAGGGTCTTCATTTGCTCATCGAACCTCTCCAATCTTATCACTGCTGCGTTTATGCCCCTGTACACATGCTTGATTCTCTTTTGGAGACATAGCAATCCATAGGTTTTAAGATACTTACTAGTCAGGTACATTCTTAGGCGTTTAATATGGGGTGTTGAGTCCATTTCGTTGAGCAAGGAGTAGCTCTTGTCTATTCCATATTTGGCTTAAGGAACTTTATCTGTGCTCATTTCAATCTCTGGTTTTATGCAGCACCCCAACTCACCTTTCCCCTTAAGCAAGCATAAGTTGGTTTTCTAAATTTGAGACCCTGTTCTGTTCTGTAATTCAGTTCCTGTGTAGCCAAGTTTACATTCCGTGTATTACTGATATCTTATGATGTTTCTTTTTCTGTGTGACTTATTTCAGTTAGAATCATCATACCTGAATCCACTCATTGTGCTGCTAATGGCCTGATGAGATAGATTTCATTGCTGAGTCATATTGCTTTGTAAGTAAATACAACTTCTTTATCCATTTTTCACTTTCTGCGATGTTGAACATGTACTGTAAACAAGGATCTTGTAAACAGAGGCGTCCCAAATTTTGGGGTGGCTGTGTCTTTTTGATTTTAATTTCCCTAAACTATAGGTCCATAAGTGGAAGTGCCCTAGGCTCTGTTGCTTTGTTTTTTAGATGTTTCAGGAAACACCATACACTTTCCCGAGTTTCTGTTGGCAATTTACGTCCCGCCCATCAGCATAACTAGGCTCCCAGTTCTCCATGGCCTGTCCTGCCTTTCTGGATTTTACACTTTTTTCAGATGGCCCTTTTGACCGGGGGGAAGTGAGACTTCATTGTAGTGCAGATTTCCTTTGCAAGCTTGCTTGGTTGGCCAAAAAGGGCGTATGCGTTTTTTCCTGAATATATTCAGGAAAAAACGCATACGCCCTTTTTGGCCAAGTGCATCATTGTGGACGTTCTGCCTCTTTTCCTATGCTTTCAATGCAATTCCAGTCTACCTCCTGAAATCGGTTTCCTGCAATTCTGCCCCGCTTTCAAGTCCTCTTGGCAGCCTTACTTCAGTATATTTTTGGACGATAGCTGTCATTTATATCTCTGCAGGTTTGTGAATTACAGTGCCCCTGAGCTCCTTTCTTCAACTCGCTTTCTTGTGACCTGGCCGCAACACCGCAGGATGGCTTCAGGCCCTAATCTGGTTCCGGCATGGCACGCTGAGCCTTTGGTTATTTCCTCTTCCTGGTGGGAAATGAGAGTTAAATTTGCCCGTCCAGACACCTCCAGCTAGTCTCTCATTGGTTCTCCCTATTCCTGTTCATATTCCGCAGAAATTGCAAACTGGGCCAAACAGGAGGTTAAAGGCGCTGACTCTCCAAGTCGGGAGAGTGTTAGTAAAGCGTCTGGAATGTTGCACCCGAGTACCAGGGGAGTAAAACTGAGACACATATGAACACGTCTCCCGTTCACACGGTTGATCATACTCTGGGTTCCACGTGCATGATTTAGCTGAAGGAAGAATACCTTAAACCTGGAGAGTTGAGACCCGTGGAATGGGTACCATGCAATATGACTTCAAAGGGTCTTCATTTGCTCACCGAACCTCTCCAATCCTATCACTGCTGCGTTTATGCCCCTGTACACACGCTTGATTCTCTTTTGGAGACATAGCAATCCATAGGTTTTAAGATACTTACTAGTCAGGTACATTCTTAGGTGTTTAATATGCGGTCTTGAGTCCATTTCGTTGAGCAAGGAGTAGCTCTTGTCTATTCCATATTTGGCTTAAGGAACTTTATCTGTGCTCATTTCAATCTCTGGTTTTATGCAGCACCCCAACTCACCTTTCCCCTTAAGCAAGCATAAGTTGGTTTTCTAAATTTGAGACCCTGTTCTGTTTTGGAATTCAGTTCCTGTGTAGCCAAGTTTACATTCCGTGTATTAGTGATATCTTATGATGTTTCTTTTTCTGTGTGACTTATTTCAGTTAGAATCATCGTACCTGAATCCACTCATTATGCTGCTACGGGCCTGATGACATAGATTTCATTGCTGAGTGATACTGCATTGTACGTAAGTACCACAAGTTCTTTATCCATTTTTCACTTTCTGTGATATTGAACTTGTACGGTAAAAGAGGTTCTTGTAAACAGAGGTGTCCCAAACTTTGGGGTGGCTGTGTCTTTTTGATTTTAATTTCCCTAAGCTATACGACCATAAGTGGAAGTGCCCTAGGCTCTGTTGCTTTGTTTTATAGATGTTTCAGGAAACACCATACACTTCTCCCGAGTGTCTGTTGGCAATTTCCATCTCGCCCATCAGCATAACAAGGCTCCCAGTTCTCCATGGCCTGTCCTGCCTTTCTGGATTTTACACTTTTTTCAGATGGCCCTTTTGACCGGGGGGAAGTGAGACTTCATGTAGTGCAGATTTCCTTTGCAAGCTTGCTTGGTTGGCCTAAAAGGGCGTATGCGTTTTTTCCTGAATATATTCAGGAAAAAACGCATACGCCCTTTTTGGCCAAGTGCATCATTGTGGACGTTCTGCCTCTTTTCCTATGCTTTCAATGCAATTCCAGTCTACCTCCTGAAATCGGTTTCCTGCAATTCTGCCCCGCTTTCAAGTCCTCTTGGGAGCCTTACTTCAGTATATTTTTGGACGATAGCTGTCATTTATAACTCTGCAGGTTTGTGAATTACAGTGCCCCTGAGCTCCTTTCTTCAACTCGCTTTCTTGTGAGCTGGCCGCAACACCACAGGATGGCTTCAGGCCCTAATCTGGTTCCGACAAGGCACGCTGGGCCTTTGGTTAATTCCTCTTCCTGGTGGAAAATGAGAGTTAAATTTGCCCGTCCAGACACCTCCAGCTAGTCTCTCATTGGTTCTCCCTATTCCTGTTCATCTTCCGCAGAAATTGCAAAGTGGGCCAAACAGGAGGTTAAAGGGACTGACTCTCCAAGTCGGGAGAGTGTTAGGAAAGCATCTGGAATGTTGCACCCGAGTACCAGGGTACGAAAACTGAGACATATTTGAACACATCTCCCGATCACATGGTTGATCATACTCTAGGTTCCACATGCATGTTTTAGCTGAATGAAGAATAACTTAAACCTGGGTAGTTGAAACCCGTGGAATGGGTACCATGCAATATGACTTCAAAGGGTCTTCATTTGCTCATCGAACCTCTCCAATCTTATCACTGCTGCGTTTATGCCCCTGTACACATGCTTGATTCTCTTTTGGAGACATAGCAATCCATAGGTTTTAAGATACTTACTAGTCAGGTACATTCTTAGGCGTTTAATATGGGGTGTTGAGTCCATTTCGTTGAGCAAGGAGTAGCTCTTGTCTATTCCATATTTGGCTTAAGGAACTTTATCTGTGCTCATTTCAATCTCTGGTTTTATGCAGCACCCCAACTCACCTTTCCCCTTAAGCAAGCATAAGTTGGTTTTCTAAATTTGAGACCCTGTTCTGTTCTGTAATTCAGTTCCTGTGTAGCCAAGTTTACATTCCGTGTATTACTGATATCTTATGATGTTTCTTTTTCTGTGTGACTTATTTCAGTTAGAATCATCATACCTGAATCCACTCATTGTGCTGCTAATGGCCTGATGAGATAGATTTCATTGCTGAGTCATATTGCTTTGTAAGTAAATACAACTTCTTTATCCATTTTTCACTTTCTGCGATGTTGAACATGTACTGTAAACAAGGATCTTGTAAACAGAGGCGTCCCAAATTTTGGGGTGGCTGTGTCTTTTTGATTTTAATTTCCCTAAACTATAGGTCCATAAGTGGAAGTGCCCTAGGCTCTGTTGCTTTGTTTTTTAGATGTTTCAGGAAACACCATACACTTTCCCGAGTTTCTGTTGGCAATTTACGTCCCGCCCATCAGCATAATTAGGCTCCCAGTTCTCCATGGCCTGTCCTGCCTTTCTGGATTTTACACTTTTTTCAGATGGCCCTTTTGACCGGGGGGAAGTGAGACTTCATTGTAGTGCAGATTTCCTTTGCAAGCTTGCTTGGTTGGCCAAAAAGGGCGTATGCGTTTTTTCCTGAATATATTCAGGAAAAAACGCATACGCCCTTTTTGGCCAAGTGCATCATTGTGGACGTTCTGCCTCTTTTCCTATGCTTTCAATGCAATTCCAGTCTACCTCCTGAAATCGGTTTCCTGCAATTCTGCCCCGCTTTCAAGTCCTCTTGGCAGCCTTACTTCAGTATATTTTTGGACGATAGCTGTCATTTATATCTCTGCAGGTTTGTGAATTACAGTGCCCCTGAGCTCCTTTCTTCAACTCGCTTTCTTGTGACCTGGCCGCAACACCGCAGGATGGCTTCAGGCCCTAATCTGGTTCCGGCATGGCACGCTGAGCCTTTGGTTATTTCCTCTTCCTGGTGGGAAATGAGAGTTAAATTTGCCCGTCCAGACACCTCCAGCTAGTCTCTCATTGGTTCTCCCTATTCCTGTTCATATTCCGCAGAAATTGCAAACTGGGCCAAACAGGAGGTTAAAGGCGCTGACTCTCCAAGTCGGGAGAGTGTTAGTAAAGCGTCTGGAATGTTGCACCCGAGTACCAGGGGAGTAAAACTGAGACACATATGAACACGTCTCCCGTTCACACGGTTGATCATACTCTGGGTTCCACGTGCATGATTTAGCTGAAGGAAGAATACCTTAAACCTGGAGAGTTGAGACCCGTGGAATGGGTACCATGCAATATGACTTCAAAGGGTCTTCATTTGCTCACCGAACCTCTCCAATCCTATCACTGCTGCGTTTATGCCCCTGTACACACGCTTGATTCTCTTTTGGAGACATAGCAATCCATAGGTTTTAAGATACTTACTAGTCAGGTACATTCTTAGGTGTTTAATATGCGGTCTTGAGTCCATTTCGTTGAGCAAGGAGTAGCTCTTGTCTATTCCATATTTGGCTTAAGGAACTTTATCTGTGCTCATTTCAATCTCTGGTTTTATGCAGCACCCCAACTCACCTTTCCCCTTAAGCAAGCATAAGTTGGTTTTCTAAATTTGAGACCCTGTTCTGTTTTGGAATTCAGTTCCTGTGTAGCCAAGTTTACATTCCGTGTATTAGTGATATCTTATGATGTTTCTTTTTCTGTGTGACTTATTTCAGTTAGAATCATCGTACCTGAATCCACTCATTATGCTGCTACGGGCCTGATGACATAGATTTCATTGCTGAGTGATACTGCATTGTACGTAAGTACCACAAGTTCTTTATCCATTTTTCACTTTCTGTGATATTGAACTTGTACGGTAAAAGAGGCTCTTGTAAACAGAGGTGTCCCAAACTTTGGGATGGCTGTGTCTTTTTGATTTTAATTTCCCTAAGCTATAGGACCATAAGTGGAAGTGCCCTAGGCTCTGTTGCTTTGTTTTATAGATGTTTCAGGAAACACCATACACTTCTCCCGAGTGTCTGTTGGCAATTTCCATCCCGCCCATCAGCATAACAAGGCTCCCAGTTCTCCATGGCCTGTCCTGCCTTTCTGGATTTTACACTTTTTTCAGATGGCCCTTTTGACCGGGGGGAAGTGAGACTTCATGTAGTGCAGATTTCCTTTGCAAGCTTGCTTGGTTGGCCTAAAAGGGCGTATGCCTTTTTTCCTGAATATATTCAGGAAAAAACGCATACGCCCTTTTACGTTCTGCCTCTTTTCCTATGCTTTCAATGCAATTCCAGTCTACCTCCTGAAATCGGTTTCCTGCAATTCTGCCCCGCTTTCAAGTCCTCTTGGGAGCCTTACTTCAGTATATTTTTGGACGATAGCTGTCATTTATAACTCTGCAGGTTTCTGAATTACAGTGCCCCTGAGCTCCTTTCTTCAACTCGCTTTCTTTTGAGCTGGCCGCAACACCGCAGGATGGCTTCAGGCCCTAATCTGGTTCCGCCAAGGCACGCTGGGCCTTTGGTTAATTCCTCTTCCTGGTGGGAAATGAGAGTTAAATTTGCCCGTCCAGACACCTCCAGCTAGTCTCTCATTGGTTCTCGCTATTCCTGTTCATCTTCCCCAGAAATTGCAAACTGGGCCAAACAGGAGGTTAAAGGGACTGACTCTCCAAGTCGGGAGAGTGTTAGTAAAGCGTCTGGAATGTTGCACCCGAGTACCAGGGTACGAAAACTGAGACATATTTGAACACGTCTCCCGATCACACGGTTGATCATACTCTAGGTTCCACATGCATGTTTTAGCTGAAGGAAGAATACCTTAAAACTGGGTGGTTGAAACCCGTGGAATGGGTACCATGCAATATGACTTCAAAGGGTCTTCATTTGCTCACCGAACCTCTCCAATCCTATCACTGCTGCGTTTATGCCCCTGTACACACGCTTGATTCTCTTTTGGAGACATAGCAATCCATAGGTTTTAAGATACTTACTAGTCAGGTACATTCTTAGGCGTTTAATATGGGGTGTTGAGTCCATTTCGTTGAGCAAGGAGTAGCTCTTGTCTATTTCATATTTGGCTTAAGGAACTTTATCTGTGCTCATTTCAATCTCTGGTTTTATGCAGCACCCCAACTCACCTTTCCCCTTAAGCAAGCATAAGATGGTTTTCTAAATTTGAGACCCTGTTCTGTTCTGTAATTCAGTTCCTGTGTAGCCAAGTTTACATTCCGTGTATTACTGATATCTTATGATGTTTCTTTTTCTGTGTGACTTATTTCAGTTAGAATCATCGTACCTGAATCCACTCATTATGCTGCTACGGGCCTGATGACATAGATTTCATTGCTGACTGATACTGCATTGTACATAATTACCACAAGTTCTTTATCCATTTTTCACTTTCTGTGATATTGAACTTGTACGGTAAACGAGGTTCTTGTAAACAGAGGCGTCCCAAACTTTGGGGTGGCTGTGTCTTTTTGATTTTAATTTCCCTAAGCTATAGGACCATAAGTGGAAGTGCCCTAGGCTCTGTTGCTTTGTTTTTTAGATGTTTCAGGAAACACCATACACTTTCCCGAGTTTCTGTTGGCAATTTACGTCCCGCCCATCAGCATAACTAGGCTCCCAGTTCTCCATGGCCTGTCCTGCCTTTCTGGATTTTACACTTTTTTCAGATGGCCCTTTTGACCGGGGGGAAGTGAGACTTCATTATAGTGCCGATTTCCTTTAAAAGCTTGCTTGGTTGGCCAAAAAGGGCGTATGCGTTTTTTCCTGAATATATTCAGGAAAAAACGCATACGCCCTTTTTGGCCAAGTGCATCATTGTGGACGTTCTGCCTCTTTTCCTATGCTTTCAATGCAATTCCAGTCTACCTCCTGAAATTGGTTTCCTGCAATTCTGCCCCGCTTTCAAGTCCTCTTGGCAGCCTTACTTCAGTATATTTTTGGACGATAGCTGTCATTTATATCTCTGCAGGTTTGTGAATTACAGTGCCCCTGAGCTCCTTTCTTCAACTCGCTTTCTTGTGACCTGGCCGCAACACCGCAGGATGGCTTCAGGCCCTAATCTGGTTCTGGCATGGCACGCTGAGCCTTTGGTTATTTCCTCTTCCTGGTGGGAAATGAGAGTTAAATTTGCCCGTCCAGACACCTCCAGCTAGTCTCTCATTGGTTCTCCCTATTCCTGTTCATATTCCGCAGAAATTGCAAACTGGGCCAAACAGGAGGTTAAAGGCGCTGACTCTCCAAGTCGGGAGAGTGTTAGTAAAGCGTCTGGAATGTTGCACCCGAGTACCAGGGGAGTAAAACTGAGACACATATGAACATGTCTCCTGTTCACACGGTTGATCATACTCTGGGTTCCACGTGCATGATTTAGCTGAAGGAAGAATACCTTAAACCTGGAGAGTTGAGACCCGTGGAATGGGTACCATGCAATATGACTTCAAAGGGTCTTCATTTGCTCACCGAACCTCTCCAATCCTATCACTGCTGCGTTTATGCCCCTGTACACACGCTTGATTCTCTTTTGGAGACATAGCAATCCATAGGTTTTAAGATACTTACTAGTCAGGTACATTCTTAGGCGTTTAATATGGGGTGTTGAGTCCATTTCGTTGAGCAAGGAGTAGCTCTTGTCTATTCCATATTTGGCTTAAGGAACTTTATCTGTGCTCATTTCAATCTCTGGTTTTATGCAGCACCCCAACTCACCTTTACCCTTAAGCAAGCATAAGTTGGTTTTCTAAATTTGAGACCCTGTTCTGTTCTGTAATTCAGTTCCTGTGTAGCCAAGTTTACATTCCGTGTATTACTGATATCTTATGATGTTTCTTTTTCTGTGTGACTTATTTCAGTTAGAATCATCATACCTGAATCCACTCATTGTGCTGCTAAGGGCCTGATGAGATAGATTTCATTGCTGAGTCATATTGCTTTGTAAGTAAATACAACTTCTTTATCCATTTTTCACTTTCTGTGATGTTGAACATGTACTGTAAACAAGGATCTTGTAAACAGAGGCGTCCCAAATTTTGGGGTGGCTGTGTCTTTTTGATTTTAATTTCCCTAAACTATAGGTCCATAAGTGGAAGTGCCCTAGGCTCTGTTGCTTTGTTTTTTTAGATGTTTCAGGAAACACCATACACTTCTCCCGAGTTTCTGTTGGCAATTTACATCCCGCCCATCAGCATAACTAGGCTCCCAGTTCTCCATGGCCTGTCCTGCCTTTCTGGATTTTACACTTTTTTCAGATGGCCCTTTTGACCGGGGGAAGTGAGACTTCATTGTAGTGCAGATTTCCTTTGCAAGCTTGCTTGGTTGGCCAAAAAGGGCGTATGCGTTTTTTCCTGAATATATTCAGGAAAAAACGCATACGCCCTTTTTGGCCAAGTGCATCATTGTGGACGTTCTGCCTCTTTTCCTATGCTTTCAATGCAATTCCAGTCTACCTCCTGAAATCGGTTTCCTGCAATTCTGCCCCGCTTTCAAGTCCTCTTGGCAGCCTTACTTCAGTATATTTTTGGACGATAGCTGTCATTTATATCTCTGCAGGTTTGTGAATTACAGTGCCCCTGAGCTCCTTTCTTCAACTCGCTTTCTTGTGAACTGGCCGCAACACCGCAGGATGGCTTCAGGCCCTAATCTGGTTCCGGCATGGCACGCTGAGCCTTTGGTTATTTCCTCTTCCTGGTGGGAAATGAGAGTAATAGCTGGAGGTGT
>NW_028132527.1:0-47494 GCF_964374135.1 Grampus griseus | reverse complement strand
CCCGATCACACGGTTGATCATACTCTGGGTTCCACATGCATGTTTTAGCTGAAGGAAGAATCCCTTAAACCTGGAGAGTTGAGACCCTTGGAATGGTTAGCATGCAATATGACTTCAAAGGGTCTTCATTTGCTCACCGAACCTCTCCAATCCTATCACTGCTGCGTTTATGCCCCTGTACACACGCTTGATTCCCTTTCGGAGACATAGCAATCCATAGGTTTTAAGATACTTACTAGTCAGGTACATTCTTAGGCGTTTAATATGGGGTGTTGAGTCCATTTCGTTGAGCAAGGAGTAGCTCTTGTCTATTCCATATTTGGCTTAAGGAACTTACTCTGTGCTCATTTCAATCTCTGGTTTTATGCAGCACCCCAACTCACCTTTCCCCTTAAGCAAGCATAAGTTGGTTTTCTAAATTTGAGACCCTGTTCTGTTTTGTAATCCAGTTCCTGTGTAGCCAAGTTTACATTCCGTGTATTAGTGATATCTTATGATGTTTCTTTTTCTGTGTGACTTATTTCAGTTAGAATCATCATACCTGAATCCACTCATTATGCTGCTACGGGCCTGATGACATAGATGTCATTGCTGAGTGATATTGCATTGTACGTAAGTACCACAACTTCTTTTTCCATTTTTCACTTTCTGCGATATTGAACTAGTTCCGTAAACGAGGTTCTTGTAAACAGAGCCGTCCCAAACTTTGGGGTGGCTGTGTCTTTTTGATTTTCATTTCCCTAAGCTATAGGACCATAAGTGGAAGTGCCCTAGGCTCTGTTGCTTTGTTTTTTAGATGTTTCAGGAAACACCATACACTTCTCCCGAGTGGCTGTTGGCAATTTACATCCCGCCCATCAGCATAGCAAGGCTCCCAGTTCTCCATGGCCTGTCCTGCCTTTCTGGATTTTACACTTTTTCAGATGGCCCATTTGACCGGGGGGAAGTGAGACTTCATTGTAGTGCAGATTTCCTTTGCAAGCTTGCTTGGTTGGCCAAAAAGGGCGTATGCGTTTTTTCCTGAATATATTCAGGAAAAAACGCATACGCCCTTTTTGGCCAAGTGCATCATTGTGGACGTTCTGCCTCTTTTCCTATGCTTTAAATGCAATTCCAGTCTACCTCCTGAAATCGGTTTCCTGCAATTCTGCCCCGCTTTCAAGTCCTCTTGGCAGCCTTACTTCAGTATATTTTTCGACGATAGCTGTCATTTATAAGTCTGCAGGTTTGTGAATTACAGTGCCCCTGAGCTCCTTTCTTCAACTCGCTTTCTTGTGAGCTGGCCGCAACACCGCAGGATTGCTTCAGGCCCTAATCTGGTTCCGGCACGGCACGCTGAGCCTTTGGTTAATTCCTCTTCCTGGTGGGAAATGAGAGTTAAATTTGCCCGTCCAGACACCTCCAGCTAGTCTCTCATTGGTTCTCCCTATTCCTGTTCATCTTCCGCAGAAATTGCAAACTGGGCCAAACAGGAGGTTAAAGGTACTGACTCTCCAAGTCGGGAGAGTGTTAGTAAAGCGTCTGGAATGTTGCACCCGAGTACCAGGGGACGAGAACGGAGACATATTTGATCACGTCTCCCGATCACACGGTTGATCATACTCTGGGTTCCACATGCATGTTTTAGCTGAAGGAAGAATCCCTTAAACCTGGAGAGTTGAGACCCATGGAATGGGTACCATGCAATATGACTTCAAAGGGTCTTCATTTGCTCACCGAACCTCTCCAATCCTATCACTGCTGCGTTTATGCCCCTGTACACAAGCTTGATTCCCTTTCGGAGACATAGCAATCCATAGGTTTTAAGATACTTACTAGTCAGGTACGTTCTTAGGCGTTTAATATGCGGTGTTGAGTCCATTTCGTTGAGCAAGGAGTAGCTCTTGTCTATTCCATATTTGGCTTAAGGAACTTTATCTGTGCTCATTTCAATCTCTGGTTTTATGCAGCACCCCAACTCACCTTTCCCCTTAAGCAAGCATAAGTTGGTTTTCTAAATTTGAGACCCTGTTCTGTTCTGTAATCCAGTTCCTGTGTAGCCAAGTTTACATTCCGTGTATTAGTGATATTTTATGATGTTTCTTTTTCTGGGTGACGTATTTCAGTTAGAATCATCATACCTGAATCCACTCTTTATGCTGCTACGGGCCTGAAGACATAGATGTCATTGCTGAGTGATATTGCATTGTATGTAAGTACCACAATTTCTTTATCCATTTTTCACTTTCTGCGATATTGAACTTGTACCGTAAACGAGCTTCTTGTAAACAGAGCCGTCCCAAACTTTGGGGTGGCTGTGTCTTTTTGATTTTCATTTCCCTAAGCTATAGGACCATAAGTTGAAGTGCCCTAGGCTCTGTTGCTTTGTTTTTTAGATGTTTCAGGAAACACCATACACTTCTCCCGAGTGGCTGTTGGCAATTTACATCCCGCCCATGGGAATAACAAGGCTCCCAGTTCTCCATGGCCTGTCCTGCCTTTCTGGATTTTACACTTTTTTCAGATGGCCCTTTTGACCGGGGGCAAGTGAGACTTCATTGTAGTGCAGATTTCCTTTGCAAGTTTGCTTGGTTGGCCAAAAAGGGCGTATGCGTTTTTTCCTGAATATATTCAGGATAAAACGCATACGCCCTTTTTGGCCAAGTGCATCATTGTGGACGTTCTGCCTCTTTTCCTATGCTTTCAATGCAATTCCAGTCTACCTCCTGAAATCGGTTTCCTGCAATTCTGCCCCGCATTCAAGTCCTCTTGGCAGCCTTACTTCAGTCTATTTTTGGACGATAGCTGTCATTTATAACTCTGCAGGTTTGTGAATTACAGTGCCCCTGAGCTCCTTTCTTCAACTCGCTTTCTTGTGAGCTGGCCGCAACACCGCAGGATTGCTTCAGTCCCTAATATGGTTCTGGCACGGCACGCTGAGCCTTTGGTTAATTCCTCTTCCTGGTGGGAAATGAGAGTTAAATTTGCCCGTCCAGACACCTCCAGCTAGTCTCTCATTGGTTCTCCCTATTCCTGTTCATCTTCCGCAGAAATTGCAAACTGGGCCAAACAGGAGGTTAAAGGCACTGACTCTCCAAGTCGGGAGAGTGTTACTAAAGTGTCTGGAATGTTGCACCGGAGTACCAGGGGACGAGAATGGAGACATATTTGAAGACGTCTCCCGATCACACGGTTGATCATACTCTGGGTTCCACATGCATGTTTTAGCTGAAGGAAGAATCCCTTAAACCTGGAGAGTTGAGACCCGTGGAATGGGTACCATGCAATATGACTTCAAAGGGTCTTCATTTGCTCACTGAAACTCTCCAATCCTATCACTGCTGCGTTTATGCCCCTGTACACACGCTTGATTCCCTTTCGGAGACATAGCAATCCATAGGTTTTAAGATACTTACTAGTCAGGTACATTCTTAGGTGTTTAATATGGGGTGTTGAGTCCATTTCGTTGAGCAAGGAGTAGCTCTTGTCTATTCCATATTTGGCTTAAGGAACTTACTCTGTGCTCATTTCAATCTCTGGTTTTATGCAGCACCCCAACTCACCTTTCCCCTTAAGCAAGCATAAGTTGGTTTTCTAAATTTGAGACCCTGTTCTGTTTTGTAATCCAGTTCCTGTGTAGCCAAGTTTACATTCCGTGTATTAGCGATATCTTATGATGTTTCTTTTTCTGTGTGACTTATTTCAGTTTGAATCATCATACCTGAATCCACTCTTTATGCTGCTATGGGCCTGATGACATAGATGTCATTGCTGAGTGATATTGCATTGTACGTAAGTACCACAACTTCTTTATCCATTTTTCACTTTCTGCGATATTGAACTTGTACCGTAAACGAGGTTCTTGTAAACAGAGCCGTCCCAAACTTTGGGGTGGCTGTGTCTTTTTGATTTTCATTTCCCTAAGCTATAGGACCATAAGTTGAAGTGCCCTAGGCTCTGTTGCTTTGTTTTTTAGATGTTTCAGGAAACACCATACACTTCTCCGGAGTGGCTGTTGGCAATTTACATCCCGCCCATCGGCATAACAAGGCTCACAGTTCTCCATGGCCTGTCCTGCCTTTCTGGATTTTACACTTTTTTCAGATGGCCCTTTTGACCGGGGTGAAGTGAGACTTCATTGTAGTGCAGATTTCCTTTGCAAGTTTGCTTGGTTGGCCAAAAAGAGCATATGCGTTTTTTCCTGAATATATTCAGGAAAACACGCATACGCCCTTTATGACCAAGTGCATCATTGTGGACGTTCTGCCTCTTTTCCTATGCTTTCAATGCAATTCCAGTCTACCTCCTGAAATCGGTTTCCTGCAATTCTGCCCCGCTTTCAAGTCCTCTTGGCAGCCTTACTTCAGTATATTTTTGGACGATAGCTGTCATTTATAACTCTGAACGTTTGTGAATTACAGTGCCCCTGAGCTCCTTTCTTCAACTCGCTTAATTGTGACCTGGCCGCAACACCGCAGGATGGCTTCAGGCCCTAATCTTGTTCCGGCACGGCACGCTGAGCCTTTGGTTAATTCCTCTTCCTGGTGGGAAATGAGAGTTAAATTTGCCCGTCCAGACACCTCCAGCTCGTCTCTCATTGGGTCTCGCTATTCCTGTTCATCTTCCGCAGAAATTGCAAACTGGGCCAAACAGGAGGTTAAAGGCACTGACTCTCCAAGTCGGGAGAGTGTTAGTAAAGCGTCTGGAATGTTGCACCCGAGTACCAGGGGACGAGAACGGAGACATATTTGAACACGTCTCCCGATCACACGGTTGATCATACTCTGGGTTCCACATGCATGTTTTAGCTGAAGGAAGAATCCCTTAAACCTGGAGAGTTGAGACCCTTGGAATGGTTAGCATGCAATATGACTTCAAAGGGTCTTCATTTGCTCACCGAACCTCTCCAATCCTATCACTGCTGCGTTTATGCCCCTGTACACACGCTTGATTCCCTTTCGGAGACATAGCAATCCATAGGTTTTAAGATACTTACTAGTCAGGTACATTCTTAGGCGTTTAATATGGGGTGTTGAGTCCATTTCGTTGAGCAAGGAGTAGCTCTTGTCTATTCCATATTTGGCTTAAGGAACTTACTCTGTGCTCATTTCAATCTCTGGTTTTATGCAGCACCCCAACTCACCTTTCCCCTTAAGCAAGCATAAGTTGGTTTTCTAAATTTGAGACCCTGTTCTGTTTTGTAATCCAGTTCCTGTGTAGCCAAGTTTACATTCCGTGTATTAGTGATATCTTATGATGTTTCTTTTTCTGTGTGACTTATTTCAGTTAGAATCATCATACCTGAATCCACTCATTATGCTGCTACGGGCCTGATGACATAGATGTCATTGCTGAGTGATATTGCATTGTACGTAAGTACCACAACTTCTTTTTCCATTTTTCACTTTCTGCGATATTGAACTAGTTCCGTAAACGAGGTTCTTGTAAACAGAGCCGTCCCAAACTTTGGGGTGGCTGTGTCTTTTTGATTTTCATTTCCCTAAGCTATAGGACCATAAGTGGAAGTGCCCTAGGCTCTGTTGCTTTGTTTTTTAGATGTTTCAGGAAACACCATACACTTCTCCCGAGTGGCTGTTGGCAATTTACATCCCGCCCATCAGCATAGCAAGGCTCCCAGTTCTCCATGGCCTGTCCTGCCTTTCTGGATTTTACACTTTTTCAGATGGCCCATTTGACCGGGGGGAAGTGAGACTTCATTGTAGTGCAGATTTCCTTTGCAAGCTTGCTTGGTTGGCCAAAAAGGGCGTATGCGTTTTTTCCTGAATATATTCAGGAAAAAACGCATACGCCCTTTTTGGCCAAGTGCATCATTGTGGACGTTCTGCCTCTTTTCCTATGCTTTAAATGCAATTCCAGTCTACCTCCTGAAATCGGTTTCCTGCAATTCTGCCCCGCTTTCAAGTCCTCTTGGCAGCCTTACTTCAGTATATTTTTCGACGATAGCTGTCATTTATAAGTCTGCAGGTTTGTGAATTACAGTGCCCCTGAGCTCCTTTCTTCAACTCGCTTTCTTGTGAGCTGGCCGCAACACCGCAGGATTGCTTCAGGCCCTAATCTGGTTCCGGCACGGCACGCTGAGCCTTTGGTTAATTCCTCTTCCTGGTGGGAAATGAGAGTTAAATTTGCCCGTCCAGACACCTCCAGCTAGTCTCTCATTGGTTCTCCCTATTCCTGTTCATCTTCCGCAGAAATTGCAAACTGGGCCAAACAGGAGGTTAAAGGTACTGACTCTCCAAGTCGGGAGAGTGTTAGTAAAGCGTCTGGAATGTTGCACCCGAGTACCAGGGGACGAGAACGGAGACATATTTGATCACGTCTCCCGATCACACGGTTGATCATACTCTGGGTTCCACATGCATGTTTTAGCTGAAGGAAGAATCCCTTAAACCTGGAGAGTTGAGACCCATGGAATGGGTACCATGCAATATGACTTCAAAGGGTCTTCATTTGCTCACCGAACCTCTCCAATCCTATCACTGCTGCGTTTATGCCCCTGTACACAAGCTTGATTCCCTTTCGGAGACATAGCAATCCATAGGTTTTAAGATACTTACTAGTCAGGTACGTTCTTAGGCGTTTAATATGCGGTGTTGAGTCCATTTCGTTGAGCAAGGAGTAGCTCTTGTCTATTCCATATTTGGCTTAAGGAACTTTATCTGTGCTCATTTCAATCTCTGGTTTTATGCAGCACCCCAACTCACCTTTCCCCTTAAGCAAGCATAAGTTGGTTTTCTAAATTTGAGACCCTGTTCTGTTCTGTAATCCAGTTCCTGTGTAGCCAAGTTTACATTCCGTGTATTAGTGATATTTTATGATGTTTCTTTTTCTGGGTGACGTATTTCAGTTAGAATCATCATACCTGAATCCACTCTTTATGCTGCTACGGGCCTGAAGACATAGATGTCATTGCTGAGTGATATTGCATTGTATGTAAGTACCACAATTTCTTTATCCATTTTTCACTTTCTGCGATATTGAACTTGTACCGTAAACGAGCTTCTTGTAAACAGAGCCGTCCCAAACTTTGGGGTGGCTGTGTCTTTTTGATTTTCATTTCCCTAAGCTATAGGACCATAAGTTGAAGTGCCCTAGGCTCTGTTGCTTTGTTTTTTAGATGTTTCAGGAAACACCATACACTTCTCCCGAGTGGCTGTTGGCAATTTACATCCCGCCCATGGGAATAACAAGGCTCCCAGTTCTCCATGGCCTGTCCTGCCTTTCTGGATTTTACACTTTTTTCAGATGGCCCTTTTGACCGGGGGGAAGTGAGACTTCATTGTAGTGCAGATTTCCTTTGCAAGTTTGCTTGGTTGGCCAAAAAGGGCGTATGCGTTTTTTCCTGAATATATTCAGGATAAAACGCATACGCCCTTTTTGGCCAAGTGCATCATTGTGGACGTTCTGCCTCTTTTCCTATGCTTTCAATGCAATTCCAGTCTACCTCCTGAAATCGGTTTCCTGCAATTCTGCCCCGCATTCAAGTCCTCTTGGCAGCCTTACTTCAGTCTATTTTTGGACGATAGCTGTCATTTATAACTCTGCAGGTTTGTGAATTACAGTGCCCCTGAGCTCCTTTCTTCAATTCGCTTTCTTGTGAGCTGGCCGCAACACCGCAGGATTGCTTCAGGCCCTAATATGGTTCCGGCACGGCACGCTGAGCCTTTGGTTAATTCCTCTTCCTGGTGGGAAATGAGAGTTAAATTTGCCCGTCCAGACACCTCCAGCTAGTCTCTCATTGGTTCTCCCTATTCCTGTTCATCTTCCGCAGAAATTGCAAACTGGGACAAACAGGAGTTTAAAGGCACTGACTCTACAAGTCGGGAGAGTGTTAGTAAAGCGTCTGGAATGTTGCACCCGAGTACCAGGGGACGAGAACGGAGACATATTTGAACACGTCTCCCGATCACACGGTTGATCATACTCTGGGTTCCACATGCATGTTTTAGCTGAAGGAAGAATCCCTTAAACCTGGAGAGTTGAGACCCGTGGAATGGGTACCATGCAATATGACTTCAAAGGGTCTTCATTTGCTCACCGAACCTCTCCAATCCTATCACTGCTGTGTTTATGCCCCTGTACACATGCTTGTTTCCCTTTCGGAGACATAGCAATCCATAGGTTTTAAGATACTTACTAGTCAGGTATATTCTTAGGCGTTTAATATGGGGTGTTGAGTCCATTTCATTGAGCAAGGAGTAGCTCTTGTCTATTCCATATTTGGCTTAAGGAACTTACTCTGTGCTCATTTCAATCTCTGGTTTTATGCAGCACCCCAACTCACCTTTCCCCTTAAGCAAGCATAAGTTGGTTTTCTAAATTTGAGACCCTGTTCTGTTTTGTAATCCAGTTCCTGTGTAGCCAAGTTTACATTCCGTGTATTAGCGATATCTTATGATGTTTCTTTTTCTGTGTGACTTATTTCAGTTAGAATCATCATACCTGAATCCACTCTTTATGCTGCTACGGGCCTGATGACATAGATGTCATTGCTGAGTGATATTGCATTGTACGTAAGTACCACAACTTCTTTATCCATTTTTCACTTTCTGCGATATTGAACTTGTACCGTAAACGAGGTTCTTGTAAACAGAGCCGTCCCAAACTTTGGGGTGGCTGTGTCTTTTTGATTTTCATTTCCCTAAGCTATAGGACCATAAGTTGAAGTGCCCTAGGCTCTGTTGCTTTGTTTTTTAGATGTTTCAGGAAACACCATACACTTCTCCGGAGTGGCTGTTGGCAATTTACATCCCGCCCATCGGCATAACAAGGCTCACAGTTCTCCATGGCCTGTCCTGCCTTTCTGGATTTTACACTTTTTTCAGATGGCCCTTTTGACCGGGGTGAAGTGAGACTTCATTGTAGTGCAGATTTCCTTTGCAAGTTTGCTTGGTTGGCCAAAAAGTGCATATGCGTTTTTTCCTGAATATATTCAGGAAAACACGCATACGCCCTTTATGACCAAGTGCATCATTGTGGACGTTCTGCCTCTTTTCCTATGCTTTCAATGCAATTCCAGTCTACCTCCTGAAATCGGTTTCCTGCAATTCTGCCCCGCTTTCAAGTCCTCTTGGCAGCCTTACTTCAGTATATTTTTGGACGATAGCTGTCATTTATAACTCTGAACGTTTGTGAATTACAGTGCCCCTGAGCTCCTTTCTTCAACTCGCTTTCTTGTGACCTGGCCGCAACACCGCAGGATGGCTTCAGGCCCTAATCTTGTTCCGGCACGGCACGCTGAGCCTTTGGTTAATTCCTCTTCCTGGTGGGAAATGAGAGTTAAATTTGCCCGTCCAGACACCTCCAGCTCGTCTCTCATTGGTTCTCGCTATTCCTGTTCATCTTCCGCAGAAATTGCAAACTGGGCCAAACAGGAGGTTAAAGGCACTGACTCTCCAAGTCGGGAGAGTGTTAGTAAAGCGTCTGGAATGTTGCACCCGAGTACCAGGGGACGAGAACGGCGACATATTTGAACACGTCTCCCGATCACACGGTTGATCATACTCTGGGTTCCACATGCATGTTTTAGCTGAAGGAAGAATCCCTTAAACCTGGAGAGTTGAGACCCTTGGAATGGTTAGCATGCAATATGACTTCAAAGGGTCTTCATTTGCTCACCGAACCTCTCCAATCCTATCACTGCTGCGTTTATGCCCCTGTACACACGCTTGATTCCCTTTCGGAGACATAGCAATCCATAGGTTTTAAGATACTTACTAGTCAGGTACATTCTTAGGCGTTTAATATGGGGTGTTGAGTCCATTTCGTTGAGCAAGGAGTAGCTCTTGTCTATTCCATATTTGGCTTAAGGAACTTACTCTGTGCTCATTTCAATCTCTGGTTTTATGCAGCACCCCAACTCACCTTTCCCCTTAAGCAAGCATAAGTTGGTTTTCTAAATTTGAGACCCTGTTCTGTTTTGTAATCCAGTTCCTGTGTAGCCAAGTTTACATTCCGTGTATTAGCGATATCTTATGATGTTTCTTTTTCTGTGTGACTTATTTCAGTTAGAATCATCATACCTGAATCCACTCTTTATGCTGCTACGGGCCTGATGACATAGATGTCATTGCTGAGTGATATTGCATTGTATGTAAGTACCACAACTTCTTCATCCATTTTTCACTTTCTGCGATATTGATCTTGTACCGTAAACGAGGTTCTTGTAAACAGAGCCGTCCCAAACTTTGGGGTGGCTGTGTCTTTTTGATTTTCATTTCCCTAAGCTATAGGACCATAAGTGGAAGTGCCCTAGGCTCTGTTGCTTTGTTTTTTAGATGTTTCAGGAAACACCATACACTTCTCCCGAGTGGCTGTTGGCAATTTACATCCCGCCCATCAGCATAACAAGGCTCCCAGTTCTCCATGGCCTGTCCTGCCTTTCAGGATTTTACACTTTTTTCAGATGGCCCTTTTGACCAGGGGGAAGTGAGACTTCATTGTAGTGCAGATTTCCTTTGCAAGCTTGCTTGGTTGGCCAAAAAGGGCGTATGCGTTTTTTCCTGAATATATTCAGGAAAAAACGCATACGCCCTTTTAGGCCAAGTGCATCATTGTGGACGTTCTGCCTCTTTTCCTATGCTTTAAATGCAATTCCAGTCTACCTCCTGAAATCGGTTTCCTGCAATTCTGCCCCGCTTTCAAGTCCTCTTGGCAGCCTTACTTCAGTATATTTTTGGACGATAGCTGTCATTTATAACTCTGCAGGTTTGTGAATTACAGTGTCCCTGAGCTCCTTTCTTCAACTCGCTTTCTTGTGAGCTGGCCGCAACACCGCAGGATTGCTTCAGGCCCTAATCTGGTTCGGGCACGGCACGCTGAGCCTTTGGTTAATTCCTCTTCCTGGTGGGAAATGAGAGTTAAATTTGCCCGTCCAGACACCTCCAGCTAGTCTCTCATTGGTTCTCCCTATTCCTGTTCATCTTCCGCAGAAATTGCAAACTGGGACAAACAGGAGTTTAAAGGCACTGACTCTACAAGTCGGGAGAGTGTTAGTAAAGCGTCTGGAATGTTGCACCCGAGTACCAGGGGACGAGAACGGAGACATATTTGAACACGTCTCCCGATCACACGGTTGATCATACTCTGGGTTCCACATGCATGTTTTAGCTGAAGGAAGAATCCCTTAAACCTGGAGAGTTGAGACCCGTGGAATGGGTACCATGCAATATGACTTCAAAGGGTCTTCATTTGCTCACCGAACCTCTCCAATCCTATCACTGCTGTGTTTATGCCCCTGTACACATGCTTGTTTCCCTTTCGGAGACAAAGCAATCCATAGGTTTTAAGATACTTACTAGTCAGGTACATTCTTAGGCGTTTAATATGGGGTGTTGAGTCCATTTCATTGAGCAAGGAGTAGCTCTTGTCTATTCCATATTTGGCTTAAGGAACTTACTCTGTGCTCATTTCAATCTCTGGTTTTATGCAGCACCCCAACTCACCTTTCCCCTTAAGCAAGCATAAGTTGGTTTTCTAAATTTGAGACCCTGTTCTGTTTTGTAATCCAGTTCCTGTGTAGCCAAGTTTACATTCCGTGTATTAGCGATATCTTATGATGTTTCTTTTTCTGTGTGACTTATTTCAGTTAGAATCATCATACCTGAATCCACTCTTTATGCTGCTACGGGCCTGATGACATAGATGTCATTGCTGAGTGATATTGCATTGTACGTAAGTACCACAACTTCTTTATCCATTTTTCACTTTCTGCGATATTGAACTTGTACCGTAAACGAGGTTCTTGTAAACAGAGCCGTCCCAAACTTTGGGGTGGCTGTGTCTTTTTGATTTTCATTTCCCTAAGCTATAGGACCATAAGTTGAAGTGCCCTAGGCTCTGTTGCTTTGTTTTTTAGATGTTTCAGGAAACACCATACACTTCTCCGGAGTGGCTGTTGGCAATTTACATCCCGCCCATCGGCATAACAAGGCTCACAGTTCTCCATGGCCTGTCCTGCCTTTCTGGATTTTACACTTTTTTCAGATGGCCCTTTTGACCGGGGTGAAGTGAGACTTCATTGTAGTGCAGATTTCCTTTGCAAGTTTGCTTGGTTGGCCAAAAAGTGCATATGCGTTTTTTCCTGAATATATTCAGGAAAACACGCATACGCCCTTTATGACCAAGTGCATCATTGTGGACGTTCTGCCTCTTTTCCTATGCTTTCAATGCAATTCCAGTCTACCTCCTGAAATCGGTTTCCTGCAATTCTGCCCCGCTTTCAAGTCCTCTTGGCAGCCTTACTTCAGTATATTTTTGGACGATAGCTGTCATTTATAACTCTGAACGTTTGTGAATTACAGTGCCCCTGAGCTCCTTTCTTCAACTCGCTTTCTTGTGACCTGGCCGCAACACCGCAGGATGGCTTCAGGCCCTAATCTTGTTCCGGCACGGCACGCTGAGCCTTTGGTTAATTCCTCTTCCTGGTGGGAAATGAGAGTTAAATTTGCCCGTCCAGACACCTCCAGCTCGTCTCTCATTGGTTCTCGCTATTCCTGTTCATCTTCCGCAGAAATTGCAAACTGGGCCAAACAGGAGGTTAAAGGCACTGACTCTCCAAGTCGGGAGAGTGTTAGTAAAGCGTCTGGAATGTTGCACCCGAGTACCAGGGGACGAGAACGGCGACATATTTGAACACGTCTCCCGATCACACGGTTGATCATACTCTGGGTTCCACATGCATGTTTTAGCTGAAGGAAGAATCCCTTAAACCTGGAGAGTTGAGACCCTTGGAATGGTTAGCATGCAATATGACTTCAAAGGGTCTTCATTTGCTCACCGAACCTCTCCAATCCTATCACTGCTGCCTTTATGCCCCTGTACACACGCTTGATTCCCTTTCGGAGACATAGCAATCCATAGGTTTTAAGATACTTACTAGTCAGGTACATTCTTAGGCGTTTAATATGGGGTGTTGAGTCCATTTCGTTGAGCAAGGAGTAGCTCTTGTCTATTCCATATTTGGCTTAAGGAACTTACTCTGTGCTCATTTCAATCTCTGGTTTTATGCAGCACCCCAACTCACCTTTCCCCTTAAGCAAGCATAAGTTGGTTTTCTAAATTTGAGACCCTGTTCTGTTTTGTAATCCAGTTCCTGTGTAGCCAAGTTTACATTCCGTGTATTAGCGATATCTTATGATGTTTCTTTTTCTGTGTGACTTATTTCAGTTAGAATCATCATACCTGAATCCACTCTTTATGCTGCTACGGGCCTGATGACATAGATGTCATTGCTGAGTGATATTGCATTGTACGTAAGTACCACAACTTCTTTATCCATTTTTCACTTCCTGCGATATTGAACTTGTACCGTAAATGAGGTTCTTGTAAACAGAGCCGTCCCAAACTTTGGGGTGGCTGTGTCTTTTTGATTTTCATTTCCCTAAGCTATAGGACCATAAGGGGAAGTGCCCTAGGCTCTGTTGCTTTGATTTTTAGATGTTTGAAGAAACACCATACACTTCTCCCGAGTGGCTGTTGGCAATTTACATCCCGCCCATCGGCATAACAAGGTTCCCAGTTCTCCATGGCCTGTCCTGCCTTTCTGGATTTTACACTTTTTTCAGATGTCCCTTTTGACCGGGGGGAAGTGAGACTTCATTGTAGTGCAGATTTCCTTTGCAAGCTTGCTTGGTTGGCCAAAAAGAGCGTATGCGTTTTTTCCTGAATATAATCAGGAAAAAACGCATACGCCCTTTTAGGCCAAGTGCATCATTGTGGACCTTCTGCCTCTTTTCCTATGCTTTAAATGCAATTCCAGTCTACCTCCTGAAATCGGTTTCCTGCAATTCTGCCCCGCTTTCAAGTCCTCTTGGCAGCCTTACTTCAGTATATTTTTGGACGATAGTTGCCATTTATAACTCTGCAGGTTTGTGAATTACAGTGTCCCTGAGCTCCTTTCTTCAACTCGCTTTCTTGTGAGCTGGCCGCAACACCGCAGGATTGCTTCAGGCCCTAATCTGGTTCCGGCACGGCACGCTGAGCCTTTGGTTAATTCCTCTTCCTGGTGGGAAATGAGAGTTAAATTTGCCCGTCCAGACACCTCCAGCTAGTCTCTCATTGGTTCTCCCTATTCCTGTTCATCTTCCGCAGAAATTGCAAACTGGGACAAACAGGAGTTTAAAGGCACTGACTCTCCAAGTCGGGAGAGTGTTAGTAAAGCGTCTGGAATGTTGCACCCGAGTACCAGGGTACGAGAACAGAGACATATTTGAACACGTCTCCCGATCACACGGTTGATCATACTCTGGGTTCCACATGCATGTTTTAGCTGAAGGAAGAATCCCTTAAACCTGGAGAGTTGAGACCCGTGGAATGGGTACCATGCAATATGACTTCAAAGGGTCTTCATTTGCTCACCGAACCTCTCCAATCCTATCACTGCTGTGTTTATGCCCCTGTACACATGCTTGTTTCCCTTTCGGAGACATAGCAATCCATAGGTTTTAAGATACTTACTAGTCAGGTACATTCTTAGGCGTTTAATATGGGGTGTTGAGTCCATTTCATTGAGCAAGGAGTAGCTCTTGTCTATTCCATATTTGGCTTAAGGAACTTACTCTGTGCTCATTTCAATCTCTGGTTTTATGCAGCACCCCAACTCACCTTTCCCCTTAAGCAAGCATAAGTTGGTTTTCTAAATTTGAGACCCTGTTCTGTTTTGTAATCCAGTTCCTGTGTAGCCAAGTTTACATTCCGTGTATTAGCGATATCTTATGATGTTTCTTTTTCTGTGTGACTTATTTCAGTTAGAATCATCATACCTGAATCCACTCTTTATGCTGCTACGGGCCTGATGACATAGATGTCATTGCTGAGTGATATTGCATTGTACGTAAGTACCACAACTTCTTTATCCATTTTTCACTTTCTGTGATATTGAACTTGTACCGTAAACGAGCTTCTTGTAAACAGAGCCGTCCCAAACATTGGGGTGGCTGTGTCTTTTTGATTTTCATTTCCCTAAGTTATAGGACCATAAGTGGAAGTGCCCTAGGCTCTGTTGCTTTATTTTTTAGATGTTTCAGGAAACACCATACACTTCTCCCGAGTGGATGTTGGCAATTTACATCCCGCCCATCAGCATAACAAGGCTCCCAGTTCTCCATGGCCTGTCCTGCCTTTCAGGATTTTACACTTTTTTCAGATGGCCCTTTTGACCGGGGGGAAGTGAGACTTCATTGTAGTGCAGATTTCCTTTGCAAGCTTGCTTGGTTGGCCAAAAAGGGCGTATGCGTTTTTTCCTGAATATATTCAGGAAAAAACGCATACGCCCTTTTTGGCCAAGTGCATCATTGTGGACGTTCTGCCTCTTTTCCTATGCTTTAAATGCAATTCCAGTCTACCTCCTGAAATCGGTTGCCTGCAATTCTGCCCCGCTTTCAAGTCCTCTTGGCAGCCTTACTTCAGTATATTTTTGGACGATAGCTGTCATTTATAACTCTGCAGGATTGTGAATTACAGTGCCCATGAGCTCCTTTCTTCAATTCGCTTTCTTGTGAGCTGGCCGCAACACCGCAGGATTGCTTCAGGCCCTAATCTGACTCCGGCACGGCACGCTGAGCCTTTGGTTAATTCCTCTTCCTGGTGGGAAATGAGAGTTAAATTTGCCCGTCCAGACACCTCCAGCTAGTCTCTCATTGGTTCTCCCTATTCCTGTTCATCTTCCGCAGAAATTGCAAACTGGGCCAAACAGGAGGTTAAAGGCACTGACTCTCCAAGTCGGGAGAGTGTTACTAAAGTGTCTGGAATGTTGCACCCGAGTACCAGGGGACGAGAACGGAGACATATTTGAAGACGTCTCCCGATCACACGGTTGATCATACTCTGGGTTCCACATGCATGTTTTAGCTGAAGGAAGAATCCCTTAAACCTGGAGAGTTGAGACCCTTGGAATGGTTAGCATGCAATATGACTTCAAAGGGTCTTCATTTGCTCACCGAACCTCTCTAATCCTATCACTGCTGCCTTTATGCCCCTGTACACACGCTTGATTCCCTTTCGGAGACATAGCAATCCATAGGTTTTAAGATACTTACTAGTCAGGTACATTCTTAGGCGTTTAATATGGGGTGTTGAGTCCATTTCGTTGAGCAAGGAGTAGCTCTTGTCTATTCCATATTTGGCTTAAGGAACTTACTCTGTGCTCATTTCAATCTCTGGTTTTATGCAGCACCCCAACTCACCTTTCCCCTTAAGCAAGCATAAGTTGGTTTTCTAAATTTGAGACCCTGTTCTGTTTTGTAATCCAGTTCCTGTGTAGCCAAGTTTACATTCCGTGTATTAGCGATATCTTATGATGTTTCTTTTTCTGTGTGACTTATTTCAGTTAGAATCATCATACCTGAATCCACTTTTTATGCTGCTACGGGCCTGATGACATAGATGTCATTGCTGAGTGATATTGCATTGTACGTAAGTACCACAACTTCTTTATTCATTTTGCACTTCCTGCGATATTGAACTTGTACCGTAAATGAGGTTCTTGTAAACAGAGCCGTCCCAAACTTTGGGGTGGCTGTTCTTTTTGATTTTCATTTCCCTAAGCTATAGGACCATAAGGGGAAGTGCCCTAGGCTCTGTTGCTTTGATTTTTAGATGTTTCAGGAAACACCATACACTTCTCCCGAGTGGCTGTTGGCAATTTACATCCTGCCCATCGGCATAACAAGGCTCCCAGTTCTCCATGGCCTGTCCTGCCTTTCTGGATTTTACACTTTTTTCAGATGGCCCTTTTGACCGGGGGGAAGTGAGACTTCATTGTAGTGCAGATTTCCTTTGCAAGCTTGCTTGGTTGGCCAAAAAGGGCGTATGCGTTTTTTCCTGAATATATTCAGGAAAAAACGCATACGCCCTTTTTGGCCAAGTGCATCATTGTGGACGTTCTGCCTCTTTTCCTATGCTTTAAATGCAATTCCAGTCTACCTCCTGAAATCGGTTTCCTGCAATTCTGCCCCGCTTTCAAGTCCTCTTGGCAGCCTTACTTCAGTATATTTTTGGACGATAGCTGTCATTTATAACTCTGCAGGTTTGTGAATTACAGTGCCCCTGAGCTCCTTTCTTCAACTCGCTTTCTTGTGAGCTGGCCGCAACACCGCAGGATTGCTTCAGGCCCTAATCTGTTTCTGGCACGGCACGCTGAGCCTTTGGTTAATTCCTCTTACTGGTGGGAAATGAGAGTTAAATTTGCCCGTCCAGACACCTCCAGCTAGTCTCTCATTGGTTCTCCCTATTCCTGTTCATCTTCCGCAGAAATTGCAAACTGGGACAAACAGGAGGTTAAAGGTACTGACTCTCCAAGTCGGGAGAGTGTTAGTAAAGCGTCTGGAATGTTGCACCCGAGTACCAGGGGACGAGAACGGAGACATATTTGATCACGTCTCCCGATCACACGGTTGATCATACTCTGGGTTCCACATGCATGTTTTAGCTGAAGGAAGAATCCCTTAAACCTGGAGAGTTGAGACCCATGGAATGGGTACCATGCAATATGACTTCAAAGGGTCTTCATTTGCTCACCGAAACTCTCCAATCCTATCACTGCTGCGTTTATGCCCCTGTACACACGCTTGATTCCCTTTCGGAGACATAGCAATCCATAGGTTTTAAGATACTTACTAGTCAGGTACGTTCTTAGGCGTTTAATATGCGGTGTTGAGTCCATTTCGTTGAGCAAGGAGTAGCTCTTGTCTATTCCATATTTGGCTTAAGGAACTTAATCTGTGCTCATTTCAATCTCTGGTTTTATGCAGCACCCCAACTCACCTTTCCCCTTAAGCAAGCATAAGTTGGTTTTCTAAATTTGAGACCCTGTTCTGTTCTGTAATCCAGTTCCTGTGTAGCCAAGTTTACATTCCGTGTATTAGTGATATTTTATGATGTTTCTTTTTCTGGGTGACGTATTTCAGTTAGAATCATCATACCTGAATCCACTCTTTATGCTGCTACGGGCCTGAAGACATAGATGTCATTGCTGAGTGATATTGCATTGTATGTAAGTACCACAATTTCTTTATCCATTTTTCACTTTCTGCGATATTGAACTTGTTCCGTAAACGAGCTTCTTGTAAACAGAGCCGTCCCAAACTTTGGGGTGGCTGTGTCTTTTTGATTTTCATTTCCCTAAGCTATAGGACCATAAGTTGAAGTGCCCTAGGCTCTGTTGCTTTGTTTTTTAGATGTTTCAGGAAACACCATACACTTCTCCCGAGTGGCTGTTGGCAATTTACATCCCGCCCATGGGAATAACAAAGCTCCCTGTTCTCCATGGCCTGTCCTGCCTTTCTGGATTTTACACTTTTTTCAGATGGCCCTTTTGACCGGGGGGAAGTGAGACTTCATTTTAGTGCAGATTTCCTTTGCAAGTTTGCTTGGTTGGCCAAAAAGGGCGTATGCGTTTTTTCCTGAATATATTCAGGATAAAACGCATACGCCCTTTTTGGCCAAGTGCATCATTGTGGACGTTCTGCCTCTTTTCCTATGCTTTCAATGCAATTCCAGTCTACCTCCTGAAATCGGTTTCCTGCAATTCTGCCCCGCATTCAAGTCCTCTTGGCAGCCTTACTTCAGTCTATTTTTGGACGATAGCTGTCATTTATAACTCTGCAGGTTTGTGAATTACAGTGCCCCTGAGCTCCTTTCTTCAACTCGCTTTCTTGTGAGCTGGCCGCAACACCGCAGGATTGCTTCAGTCCCTAATATGGTTCTGGCACGGCACGCTGAGCCTTTGGTTAATTCCTCTTCCTGGTGGGAAATGAGAGTTAAATTTGCCCGTCCAGACACCTCCAGCTAGTCTCTCATTGGTTCTCCCTATTCCTGTTCATCTTCCGCAGAAATTGCAAACTGGGCCAAACAGGAGGTTAAAGGCACTGACTCTCCAAGTCGGGAGAGTGTTACTAAAGTGTCTGGAATGTTGCACCGGAGTACCAGGGGACGAGAATGGAGACATATTTGAAGACGTCTCCCGATCACACGGTTGATCATACTCTGGGTTCCACATGCATGTTTTAGCTGAAGGAAGAATCCCTTAAACCTGGAGAGTTGAGACCCGTGGAATGGGTACCATGCAATATGACTTCAAAGGGTCTTCATTTGCTCACCGAAACTCTCCAATCCTATCACTGCTGCGTTTATGCCCCTGTACACACGCTTGATTCCCTTTCGGAGACATAGCAATCCATAGGTTTTAAGATACTTACTAGTCAGGTACATTCTTAGGTGTTTAATATGGGGTGTTGAGTCCATTTCGTTGAGCAAGGAGTAGCTCTTGTCTATTCCATATTTGGCTTAAGGAACTTACTCTGTGCTCATTTCAATCTCTGGTTTTATGCAGCACCCCAACTCACCTTTCCCCTTAAGCAAGCATAAGTTGGTTTTCTAAATTTGAGACCCTGTTCTGTTTTGTAATCCAGTTCCTGTGTAGCCAAGTTTACATTCCGTGTATTAGCGATATCTTATGATGTTTCTTTTTCTGTGTGACTTATTTCAGTTTGAATCATCATACCTGAATCCACTCTTTATGCTGCTATGGGCCTGATGACATAGATGTCATTGCTGAGTGATATTGCATTGTACGTAAGTACCACAACTTCTTTATCCATTTTTCACTTTCTGCGATATTGAACTTGTACCGAAAACGAGGTTCTTGTAAACAGAGCCGTCCCAAACTTTGGGGTGGCTGTGTCTTTTTGATTTTCATTTCCCTAAGCTATAGGACCATAAGTTGAAGTGCCCTAGGCTCTGTTGCTTTGTTTTTTAGATGTTTCAGGAAACACCATACACTTCTCCGGAGTGGCTGTTGGCAATTTACATCCCGCCCATCGGCATAACAAGGCTCACAGTTCTCCATGGCCTGTCCTGCCTTTCTGGATTTTACACTTTTTTCAGATGGCCCTTTTGACCGGGGTGAAGTGAGACTTCATTGTAGTGCAGATTTCCTTTGCAAGTTTGCTTGGTTGGCCAAAAAGAGCATATGCGTTTTTTCCTGAATATATTCAGGAAAACACGCATACGCCCTTTATGACCAAGTGCATCATTGTGGACGTTCTGCCTCTTTTCCTATGCTTTCAATGCAATTCCAGTCTACCTCCTGAAATCGGTTTCCTGCAATTCTGCCCCGCTTTCAAGTCCTCTTGGCAGCCTTACTTCAGTATATTTTTGGACGATAGCTGTCATTTATAACTCTGAACGTTTGTGAATTACAGTGCCCCTGAGCTCCTTTCTTCAACTCGCTTTCTTGTGACCTGGCCGCAACACCGCAGGATGGCTTCAGGCCCTAATCTTGTTCCGGCACGGCACGCTGAGCCTTTGGTTAATTCCTCTTCCTGGTGGGAAATGAGAGTTAAATTTGCCCGTCCAGACACCTCCAGCTCGTCTCTCATTGGTTCTCGCTATTCCTGTTCATCTTCCGCAGAAATTGCAAACTGGGCCAAACAGGAGGTTAAAGGCACTGACTCTCCAAGTCGGGAGAGTGTTAGTAAAGCGTCTGGAATGTTGCACCCGAGTACCAGGGGACGAGAACGGCGACATATTTGAACACGTCTCCCGATCACACGGTTGATCATACTCTGGGTTCCACATGCATGTTTTAGCTGAAGGAAGAATCCCTTAACCCTGGAGAGTTGAGACCCTTGGAATGGTTAGCATGCAATATGACTTCAAAGGGTCTTCATTTGCTCACCGAACCTCTCCAATCCTATCACTGCTGCGTTTATGCCCCTGTACACACACTTGATTCCCTTTCGGGGACATAGCAATCCATAGGTTTTAAGATACTTACTAGTCAGGTACATTCTTAGGCGTTTAATATGGGGTGTTGAGTCCATTTCGTTGAGCAAGGAGTAGCTCTTGTCTATTCCATATTTGGCTTAAGGAACTTACTCTGTGCTCATTTCAATCTCTGGTTTTATGCAGCACCCCAACTCACCTTTCCCCTTAAGCAAGCATAAGTTGGTTTTCTAAATTTGAGACCCTGTTCTGTTTTGTAATCCAGTTCCTGTGTAGCCAAGTTTACATTCTGTGTATTAGTGATATCTTATGATGTTTCTTTTTCTGTGTGACTTATTTCAGTTAGAATCATCATACCTGAATCCACTCATTATGCTGCTACGGGCCTGATGACATAGATGTCATTGCTGAGTGATATTGCATTGTACGTAAGTACCACAACTTCTTTATCCATTTTTCACTTTCTGCGATATTGAACTTGTTCCATAAACGAGGTTCTTGTAAACAGAGCCGTCCCAAACTTTGGGGTGGCTGTGTCTTTTTGATTTTCATTTCCCTAAGCTATAGGACCATAAGTGGAAGTGCCCTAGGCTCTGTTGCTTTGTTTTTTAGATGTTTCAGGAAACACCATACACTTCTCCCAAGTGGCTGTTGGCAATTTACATCCCGCCCATCAGCATAGCAAGGCTCCCAGTTCTCCATGGCCTGTCCTGCCTTTCTGGATTTTACACTTTTTTCAGATGGCCCATTTGACCGGGGGGAAGTGAGACTTCATTGTAGTGCAGATTTCCTTTGCAAGCTTGCTTGGTTGGCCAAAAAGTGCGTATGCGTTTTTTCCTGAATATATTCAGGAAAAAACGCATACGCCCTTTTTGGCCAAGTGCATCATTGTGGACGTTCTGCCTCTTTTCCTATGCTTTAAATGCAATTCCAGTCTACCTCCTGAAATCGGTTTCCTGCAATTCTGCCCCGCTTTCAATTCCGCTTGGCAGCCTTACTTCAGTATATTTTTGGACGATAGCTGTCATTTATAACTCTGCAGGTTTGTGAATTACAGTGCCCGTGAGCTCCTTTCTTCAATTCGCTTTCTTGTGAGCTGGCCGCAACACCGCAGGATTGCTTCAGGCCCTAATATGGTTCCGGCACGGCACGCTGAGCCTTTGTTTAATTCCTCTTCCTGGTGGGAAATGAGAGTTAAATTTGCCCGTCCAGACACCTCCAGCTAGTCTCTCATTGGTTCTCCCTATTCCTGTTCATCTTCCGCAGAAATTGCAAACTGGGCCAAACAGGAGGTTAAAGGCACTGACTCTCCAAGTCGGGAGAGTGTTAGTAAAGCGTCTGGAATGTTGCACCCGAGTACCAGGGGACGAGAACGGAGACATATTTGAACACGTCTCCCGATCACACGGTTGATCATACTCTGGGTTCCACATGCATGTTTTAGCTGAAGGAAGAATCCCTTAAACCTGGAGAGTTGAGACCCGTGGAATGGGTACCATGCAATATGACTTCAAAGGGTCTTCATTTGCTCACCGAACCTCTCCAATCCTATCACTGCTGCGTTTATGCCCCTGTACACACGCTTGATTCTCTTTCGGAGACATAGCAATCCATAGGTTTTAAGATAGTTACTAGTCAGGTACATTCTTAGGCGTTTAATATGGGGTGTTGAGTCCATTTCGTTGAGCAAGGAGTAGCTCTTGTCTATTCCATATTTGGCTTAAGGAACTTTATCTGTGCTCATTTCAATCTCTGGTTTTATGCAGCACCCCAACTCACCTTTCCCCTTAAGCAAGCATAAGTTGGTTTTCTAAATTTGAGACCCTGTTCTGTTTTGGAATTCAGTTCCTGTGTAGCCAAGTTTATATTCCGTGTATTAGTGATATCTTATGATGTTTCTTTTTCTGTGTGACTTATTTCAGTTAGAATCATCATACCTGAATCCACTCATTATGCTGCTACGGGCCTGATGACATAGATGTCATTGCTGAGTGATATTGCATTGTATGTAAGTACCACAACTTCTTCATCCATTTTTCACTTTCTGCGATATTGATCTTGTACCGTAAACGAGGTTCTTGTAAACAGAGCCGTCCCAAACTTTGGGGTGGCTGTGTCTTTTTGATTTTCATTTCCCTAAGCTATAGGACCATAAGTGGAAGTGCCCTAGGCTCTGTTGCTTTGTTTTTTAGATGTTTCAGGAAACACCATACACTTCTCCCGAGTGGCTGTTGGCAATTTACATCCCGCCCATCAGCATAACAAGGCTCCCAGTTCTCCATGGCCTGTCCTGCCTTTCAGGATTTTACACTTTTTTCAGATGGCCCTTTTGACCAGGGGGAAGTGAGACTTCATTGTAGTGCAGATTTCCTTTGCAAGCTTGCTTGGTTGGCCAAAAAGGGCGTATGCGTTTTTTCCTGAATATATTCAGGAAAAAACGCATACGCCCTTTTAGGCCAAGTGCATCATTGTGGACGTTCTGCCTCTTTTCCTATGCTTTAAATGCAATTCCAGTCTACCTCCTGAAATCGGTTTCCTGCAATTCTGCCCCGCTTTCAAGTCCTCTTGGCAGCCTTACTTCAGTATATTTTTGGACGATAGTTGCCATTTATAACTCTGCAGGTTTGTGAATTACAGTGTCCCTGAGCTCCTTTCTTCAACTCGCTTTCTTGTGAGCTGGCCGCAACACCGCAGGATTGCTTCAGGCCCTAATCTGGTTCCGGCACGGCACGCTGAGCCTTTGGTTAATTCCTCTTCCTGGTGGGAAATGAGAGTTAAATTTGCCCGTCCAGACACCTCCAGCTAGTCTCTCATTGGTTCTCCCTATTCCTGTTCATCTTCCGCAGAAATTGCAAACTGGACCAAACAGGAGGTTAAAGGCGCTGACTCTCCAAGTCGGGAGAGTGTTAGTAAAGCGTCTGGAATGTTGCACCCGAGTACCAGGGGACGAGAACGGCGACATATTTGAACACGTCTCCCGATCACACGGTTGATCATACTCTGGGTTCCACATGCATGTTTTAGCTGAAGGAAGAATCCCTTAAACCTGGAGAGTTGAGACCCTTGGAATGGTTAGCATGCAATATGACTTCAAAGGGTCTTCATTTGCTCACCGAACCTCTCCAATCCTATCACTGCTGCGTTTATGCCCCTGTACACACGCTTGATTCTCTTTCGGAGACATAGCAATCCATAGGTTTTAAGATACTTACTAGTCAGGTACATTCTTAGGCGTTTAATATGGGGTGTTGAGTCCATTTCGTTGAGCAAGGAGTAGCTCTTGTCTATTCCATATTTGGCTTAAGGAACTTACTCTGTGCTCATTTCAATCTCTGGTTTTATGCAGCACCCCAACTCACCTTTCCCCTTAAGCAAGCATAAGTTGGTTTTCTAAATTTGAGACCCTGTTCTGTTTTGTAATCCAGTTCCTGTGTAGCCAAGTTTACATTCCGTGTATTAGCGATATCTTATGATGTTTCTTTTTCTGTGTGACTTATTTCAGTTAGAATCATCATACCTGAATCCACTCTTTATGCTGCTACGGGCCTGATGACATAGATGTCATTGCTGAGTGATATTGCATTGTACGTAAGTACCACAACTTCTTTATCCATTTTGCACTTCCTGCGATATTGAACTTGTACCGTAAATGAGGTTCTTGTAAACAGAGCCGTCCCAAACTTTGGGGTGGCTGTGTCTTTTTGATTTTCATTTCCCTAAGCTATAGGACAATAAGGGGAAGTGCCCTAGGCTCTGTTGCTTTGATTTTTAGATGTTTGAAGAAACACCATACACTTCTCCCGAGTGGCTGTTGGCAATTTACATCCCGCCCATCGGCATAACAAGGTTCCCAGTTCTCCATGGCCTGTCCTGCCTTTCTGGATTTTACACTTTTTTCAGATGTCCCTTTTGACCGGGGGGAAGTGAGACTTCATTGTAGTGCAGATTTCCTTTGCAAGCTTGCTTGGTTGGCCAAAAAGGGCGTATGCGTTTTTTCCTGAATATATTCAGGAAAAAACGCATACGCCCTTTTAGGCCAAGTGCATCATTGTGGACGTTCTGCCTCTTTTCCTATGCTTTAAATGCAATTCCAGTCTACCTCCTGAAATCGGTTTCCTGCAATTCTGCCCCGCTTTCAAGTCCTCTTGGCAGCCTTACTTCAGTATATTTTTGGACGATAGTTGCCATTTATAACTCTGCAGGTTTGTGAATTACAGTGTCCCTGAGCTCCTTTCTTCAACTCGCTTTCTTGTGAGCTGGCCGCAACACCGCAGGATTGCTTCAGGCCCTAATCTGGTTCCGGCACGGCACACTGAGCCTTTGGTTAATTCCTCTTCCTGGTGGGAAATGAGAGTTAAATTTGCCCGTCCAGACACCTCCAGCTAGTCTCTCATTGGTTCTCCCTATTCCTGTTCATCTTCCACAGAAATTGCAAACTGGGACAAACAGGAGTTTAAAGGCACTGACTCTCCAAGTCGGGAGAGTGTTAGTAAAGCGTCTGGAATGTTGCACCCGAGTACCAGGGTACGAGAACAGAGACATATTTGAACACGTCTCCCGATCACACGGTTGATCATACTCTGGGTTCCACATGCATGTTTTAGCTGAAGGAAGAATCCCTTAAACCTGGAGAGTTGAGACCCGTGGAATGGGTACCATGCAATATGACTTCAAAGGGTCTTCATTTGCTCACCGAACCTCTCCAATCCTATCACTGCTGTGTTTATGCTCCTGTACACATGCTTGTTTCCCTTTCGGAGACATAGCAATCCATAGGTTTTAAGATACTTACTAGTCAGGTACATTCTTAGGCGTTTAATATGGGGTGTTGAGTCCATTTCATTGAGCAAGGAGTAGCTCTTGTCTATTCCATATTTGGCTTAAGGAACTTACTCTGTGCTCATTTCAATCTCTGGTTTTATGCAGCACCCCAACTCACCTTTCCCCTTAAGCAAGCATAAGTTGGTTTTCTAAATTTGAGACCCTGTTCTGTTTTGTAATCCAGTTCCTGTGTAGCCAAGTTTACATTCCGTGTATTAGCGATATCTTATGATGTTTCTTTTTCTGTGTGACTTATTTCAGTTAGAATCATCATACCTGAATCCACTCTTTATGCTGCTACGGGCCTGATGACATAGATGTCATTGCTGAGTGATATTGCATTGTACGTAAGTACCACAACTTCTTTATCCATTTTTCACTTTCTGTGATATTGAACTTGTACCGTAAACGAGCTTCTTGTAAACAGAGCCGTCCCAAACTTTGGGGTGGCTGTGTCTTTTTGATTTTCATTTCCCTAAGTTATAGGACCATAAGTGGAAGTGCCCTAGGCTCTGTTGCTTTATTTTTTAGATGTTTCAGGAAACACCATACACTTCTCCGGAGTGGCTGTTGGCAATTTACATCCCGCCCATCAGCATAACAAGGCTCCCAGTTCTCCATGGCCTGTCCTGCCTTTCAGGATTTTACACTTTTTTCAGATGGCCCTTTTGACCGGGGGGAAGTGAGACTTCATTGTAGTGCAGATTTCCTTTGCAAGCTTGCTTGGTTGGCCAAAAAGGGCGTATGCGTTTTTTCCTGAATATATTCAGGAAAAAACGCATACGCCCTTTTTGGCCAAGTGCATCATTGTGGACGTTCTGCCTCTTTTCCTATGCTTTAAATGCAATTCCAGTCTACCTCCTGAAATCGGTTGCCTGCAATTCTGCCCCGCTTTCAAGTCCTCTTGGCAGCCTTACTTCAGTATATTTTTGGACGATAGCTGTCATTTATAACTCTGCAGGATTGTGAATTACAGTGCACATGAGCTCCTTTCTTCAATTCGCTTTCTTGTGAGCTGGCCGCAACACCGCAGGATTGCTTCAGGCCCTAATCTGACTCCGGCATGGCACGCTGAGCCTTTGGTTAATTCCTCTTCCTGGTGGGAAATGAGAGTTAAATTTGCCCGTCCAGACACCTCCAGCTAGTCTCTCATTGGTTCTCCCTATTCCTGTTCATCTTCCGCAGAAATTGCAAACTGGGCCAAACAGGAGGTTAAAGGTACTGACTCTCCAAGTCGGGAGAGTGTTAGTAAAGCGTCTGGAATGTTGCTCCCGAGTACCAGGGGATGAGAACGGAGACATATTTGAAGACGTCTCCCGATCACACGGTTTATCATACTCTGGGGTCCACATGCATGTTTTAGCTGAAGGAAGAATCCCTTAAACCTGGAGAGTTGAGACCCGTGGAATGGGTACCATGCAATATGACTTCAAAGGGTCTTCATTTGCTCACCGAACCTCTCCAATCCTATCACTGCTGCGTTTATGCCCCTGTACACACGCTTGATTCACTTTCGGAGACATAGCAATCCATAGGTTTTAAGATACTTACTAGTCAGGTACATTCTTAGGCGTTTAATATGGGGTGTTGAGTCCATTTCGTTGAGCAAGGAGTAGCTCTTGTCTATTCCATATTTGGCTTAAGGAACTTTATCTGTGCTCATTTCAATCTCTGGTTTTATGCAGCACCCCAACTCACCTTTCCCCTTAAGAAAGCATAAGTTGGTTTTCTAAATTTGAGACCCTGTTCTGTTTTGTAATCCAGTTCCTGTGTAGCCAAGTTTACATTCCGTGTATTAGTGATATCTTATGATGTTTCTTTTTCTGTGTGACTTATTTCAGTTAGAATCATCATACCTGAATCCACTCTTTATGCTGCTACGGGCCTGATGACATAGATGTCATTGCTGAGTGATATTGCATTGTACGTAAGTACCACAACTTCTTTATCCATTTTGCACTTTCTGCGATATTGAACTTGTACCGTAAACGAGCTTCTTGTAAACAGAGCCGTCCCAAACTTTGGGGTGGCTGTGTCTTTTTGATTTTCATTTCCCTAAGCTATAGGACCATAAGTGGAAGTGCCCTAGGCTCTGTTGCTTTGTTTTTTAGATGTTTCAGGAAACACCATACACTTCTCTCGAGTGGCTGTTGGCAATTTACATCCCGCCCATCGGCAAAACAAGGCTCCCAGTTCTCCATGGCCTGTCCTGCCTTTCTGGATTTTACACTTTTTTCAGATGGCCCTTTTGACCGGGGGGAAGTGAGACTTCATTTTAGTGCAGATTTCCTTTGCAAGTTTGCTTGGTTGGCCAAAAAGGGCGTATGCGTTTTTTCCTGAATATATTCAGGAAAAAACGCATACGTCCTTTTTGGCCAAGTGCATCATTGTGGACGTTCTGCCTCTTTTCCTATGCTTTCAATGCAATTCCAGTCTACCTCCTGAAATCGGTTTCCTGCAATTCTGCCCCGCTTTCAAGTCCTCTTGGCAGCCTTACTTCAGTATATTTTTGGACGATACCTGTCATTTATAAGTCTGCAGGTTTGTGAATTACAGTGCCCCTGAGCTCCTTTCTTCAACTCGCTTTCTTGTGAGCTGGCCGCAACACCGCAGGATTGCTTCAGGCCCTAATCTGGTTCCGGCACGGCACGCTGAGCCTTTGGTTAATTCCTCTTCCTGGTGGGAAATGAGAGTTAAATTTGCCCGTCCAGACACCTCCAGCTAGTCTCTCATTGGTTCTCCCTCTTCCTGTTCATCTTCCGCAGAAATTGCAAACTGGGCCAAACAGGAGGTTAAAGGCACTGACTCTCCAAGTCGGGAGAGTGTTAGTAAAGCGTCTGGAATGTTGCACCCGAGTACCAGGGGACGAGAACGGAGACATATTTGAACACGTCTCCCGATCACACGGTTGATCATACTCTGGGTTCCACATGCATGTTTTAGCTGAAGGAAGAATCCCTTAAACCTGGAGAGTTGAGACCCGTGGAATGGGTACCATGCAATATGACTTCAAAGGGTCTTCATTTGCTCACCGAACCTCTCCAATCCTATCACTGCTGCGTTTATGCCCCTGTACACACGCTTGATTCCCTTTCGGAGACATAGCAATCCATAGGTTTTAAGATACTTACTAGTCAGGTACATTCTTAGGCGTTTAATATGGGGTGTTGAGTCCATTTCGTTGAGCAAGGAGTAGCTCTTGTTTATTCCATATTTGGCGTAAGGAACTTAATCTATGCTCATTTCAATCTCTGCTTTTATGCAGCGCCCCAACTCACCTTTCCCCTTAAGCCAGCATAAGTTGGTTTTCTAAATTTGAATCCCTGTTCTGTTTTGTAATCCAGTTCCTGTGTAACCAAGTTTACATTCCGTGTATTAGTGATATCTTATGATGTTTCTTTTTCTGTGTGACTTATTTCAGTTAGAATCATCATACCTGAATCCACTCATTATGCTGCTACGGGCCTGATGACATAGATTTCATTGTTGAGTGATATTGCATTGTACGTAAGTACCACAACTTCTTCATCCATTTTTCACTTTCTGCGATATTGAACTTGTACCGTAAACGAGGTTCTTGTAAACAGAGCCGTCCCAAACTTTGGGGTGGCTGTGTCTTTTTGATTTTCATTTCCCTAAGCTATAGGACCATAAGTGGAAGTGCCCTAGGCTCTGTTGCTTTGTTTCTTAGATGTTTCAGGAAACACCATACACTCCTTCCGAGTGGCTGTTGGCAATTTACATCCCGCCCATCAGCATAACAAGGCTCCCAGTTCTCCATGGCCTGTCCTGCTTTTCTGGATTTTACACTTTTTTCAGATGGCCCTTTTGACCGGGGGGAAGTGAGACTTCATTGTAGTGCAGATTTCCTTTGCAAGCTTGCTTGGTTGGCCAAAAAGGGCGTATGCGTTTTTTCCTGAATATATTCAGGACAAAACGCATATGCCCTTTTTGGCCAAGTGCATCATTGTGGACGTTCTGCCTCTTTTCCTATGCTTTAAATGCAATTCCAGTCCACCTCCTGAAATCGGTTTCCTGCAATTCTGCCCCGCTTTCAAGTCCTCTTGGCAGCCTTACTTCAGTATATTTTTGTACGATAGCTGTCATTTATAAGTCTGCAGGTTTGTGAATTACAGTGCCCCTGAGCTCCTTTCTTCAACTCGCTTTCTTGTGAGCTGGCCGCAACACCGCAGGATTGCTTCAGGCCCTAATCTGGTTCCGGCACGGCACTCTGAGCCTTTGGTTAATTCCTCTTCCTGGTGGGAAATGAGAGTTAAATTTGCCCGTCCAGACACCTCCAGCTAGTCTCTCATTGGTTCTCCCTATTCCTGTTCATCTTCCGCAGAAATTGCAAACTGGGCCAAACAGGAGGTTAAAGGCACTGACTCTCCAAGTCGGGAGAGTGTTAGTAAAGCGTCTGGAATGTTGCACCCGAGTACCAGGGGACGAGAACGGAGACATATTTGAAGACGTCTCCCGATCACACGGTTGATCATACTCTGGATTCCACATGCATGTTTTAGCTGAAGGAAGAATCCCTTAAACCTGGAGAGTTGAGACTCGTGGAATGGGTACCATGCAATATGACTTCAAAGGGTCTACATTTGCTCACCGAACCTCTCCAATCCTATCACTGCTGCGTTTATGCCCCTGTACACACGCTTGATTCCCTTTCGGAGACATAGCAATCCATAGGTTTTAAGATACTTACTAGTCAGGTACATTCTTAGGCGTTTAATATGGGGTGTTGAGTCCATTTCGTTGAGCAAGGAGTAGCTCTTGTCTATTCCATATTTGGCTTAAGGAACTTACTCTGTGCTCATTTCAATCTCTGGTTTTATGCAGCACCCCAACTCACCTTGGGTAACTGGAGGTATATCCTTGGTGGCTTCACTGACTGTCCTGACATCCTTTACCAGGTCCCCAGCAGCCCATGGGGCTCTCGTGTTCAGACCAATCCCATAATATGGAGCTCACCTGGGCAGGTACCCCACCCCCACCCCAGGCCACGGGGCTCTCGTGGTCAGGCCCCTCCCAGGATACAGAGCTACCCTTGCAGGTACCGTGGCAGGGCTGGGCACACAGTAACTGTGCACATAGCCCTCATTGCAGAGCACCCCCAGCTCACCTGTCGCTCAGAGCTGACACAGAGCACCTCAGAGCAGGACTTGAACTAACAAACAGCAGCTGCGACAGGTCTGTGACCCTGGGCATCACTCTGTGCGGCCTCCCTCCACCTGGTCTTCCAGAGACTTCCACTGCACCCGGGGCACCAGGCCTCTGTCTCCAACCACCACCCACCCCTCCTCTCCCTGACTGCTGGTTTCCTCTCATTAGGAGAGGGTTTTCTTGAAGTTGTCTCCCACTCATGGGCCAGGTAAAATGATTAGAAAACAAGCCAAAGCTGCAGCCCCTTGTCTATCCTGACTCTCAGGAGCCCACACCTGTTCCTTGGACCTGGCTGGTTCAGCAAGTTCCATTTTCTGCAACTGTGAGCCCCTGAGGGGTGATGATTGGCTGAGCTGGGCAGCCTTACGGTGCCGGCCAGCCATCCCCAGGTGTGCCTGGGTTGAGATCAATATAAATACCACTCCAGGCAGCAAGAGCCCCTGCAGCCGTGCCTGACGCCATTTTCTCTGCCCTGTCAGCAGTCTCGGGGCTGGGCTGATGGGAGGGAGTGAGAGGCCACAGCTTTGTGGGTGGCCCAGTGTGAGTGGGGCTCTGCTGGACTTTCTGCAGCAGTTGCCAGGCTGCCACCTGCTAAAGAAGAGGATGTGTCACCCATACCTGCTGCTGGAATTTCTCCCTGGGCAGAGGTGAGGAAGGAAAAACGCAGTGGGGCAGGGACAGGACGGGTATCTCAGGCAGGGAAATGGAAATCTTCCAGAAGAGCACCCAGGGCCAGGACCATCCTGGCTGGCCTGCAGGCACCAAGTCGGCCGGCATGCTGTCACTCGTGTGGCTCTATGGCCCTTCCTCTAGGCTTTCAAGTCCTTGTATATATTCAGGTGTTTTACCTGGGACGGGTGGGAATAGTTCAGAAGCAACTGGCCTGGGGCTCAGCTCACGTTTACTCACAGATGCCTCGGCATGGTGCCCCAGCTTTGCAATGAGGACGCTTGTTGCGTGGGGGCTGCTGGCTGAATGGGAGACGATTCCCCACCACTGACCAACTTCAGAATTGTTTACAACTGGAGCAAGTGCCCTGTTACGGTTTTCCTCTGTGGAACTGGTGGGTTCTGTGTTTTTTATCTCTTTTTCGTTTTTGGTTCAAGGTAGATTTTATTCCTCTTTTTTGTATTTACAGATATAAGCATAGAAATAATTTATTCATATAAATACATGTATGTGAAGGGAATAATTGTTTTTTCTGTTTTATTTTTTAAATTTTATTTCTTTTTAATTTTGAATTTTATTTTATATTTTTATACAGCAGGTTCTTATTGGTTATCTATTTTATACATATAAATGTATACATGCCAATCCCAGTCTCTCAACTCCTCCCACCACCACCCCTCCACAGCTTTCCCCCCTTGTTGTCCATACATTTGTTGTCTACATCTGTTGCTCTATTTATGCCTTGCAAAATGGTTAATCTGTACAGTTTTTCTAGGTTCCACATATATGCATGAATATACAAGATTTGTTTTTCTCTTTCTGACTTACTTCACTCTGTATGACAGTCTCTAGATCCATCGACGTCTCTATAAATGACCCAATTTCATTCCTTTTCATGGCTTAGTAATATTCCATTTTATATATGTACCACAGCTTTATGCATTCGTCTGTCTGTGGGCATTTAGGTTGCTTCCATTACCTCGATATTGTAAATAGTGATGCAATGAACATTGCGGTGAAAGTCTCTTTTTGATTTATGGTTTTGTCTGGGTATATGTCCAGTACTGGGATTGCTGTCTCATATGGTAATTCCATTGTTAGTTTCTTAAGAAACTCCATATTGTTCTCCATAGTGACTGTATCAATTTATATTCCCAACAATAGTGGAAGAGGGTTCCTTTTCTCCACACCCTTTCCAGCATTTTTGTTTGTAGATTTTCTGATGATGCCCATTCTATCAGGTGTGAGGTGATACCTCATTGTTGAGTACATTTTGTTGAGCAAGGGGTAGGTCTTGTCTATTATATATTTGGCTTATGGAACGGTATCTGTGCTCATTTCAATCTCTGGTTTTATGCAGCACCCCAACTCACCTTTCCCCTTAAGCAAGCATAAGTTGGTTTTCTAAATTTGAGACCCTGTTCTGTTTTGTAATCCAGTTCCTATGTAGCCAAGTTTACATTCCGTGTATTAGTGATATCTTATGATGTTTCTTTTTCTGTGTGACTTATTTCAGTTAGAATCATCATACCTGAATCCACTCTTTATGCTGCTACGGGCCTGATGACATAGATGTCATTGCTGAGTGATATTGCATTGTACGTAAGTACCACAACTTCTTTATCCATTTTTCACTTTCTGCGATATTGAACTTGTACCGTAAACGAGGTTCTTGTAAACAGAGCCGTCCCAAACTTTGGGGTGGCTGTGTCTTTTTGATTTTCATTTCCCTAAGCTATAGGACCATAAGTGGAAGTGCCCTAGGCTCTGTTGCTTTGATTTTTAGATGTTTCAGGAAACACCATACACTTCTCCCGAGTGGCTGTTGGCAATTTACATCCCGCCCATCAGCATAACAAGGCTCCCAGTTCTCCATGGCCTGTCCTGCCTTTCTGGATTTTACACTTTTTTCAGATGGCCCTTTTGACCGGGGGGAAGTGAGACTTCATTGTAGTGCAGATTTCCTTTACAAGCTTGCTTGGTTGGCCAAAAAGGACGTATGCGTTTTTTCCTGAATATATTCAGGAAAAAACGCATACGCCCTTTTTGGCCAAGTGCATCATTGTGGACGTTCTGCCTCTTTTCCTATGCTTTAAATGCAATTCCAGTCTACCTCCTGAAATCGGTTTCCTGCAATTCTGCCCCGCTTTCAAGTCCTCTTGGCAGCCTTACTTCAGTATATTTTTGGACGATAGCTGTCATTTATAAGTCTGCAGGTTTGTGAATTACAGTGCCCCTGAGCTCCTTTCTTCAACTCGCTTTCTTGTGAGCTGGCCGCAACACCGCAGGATTGCTTCAGGCCCTAATCTGGTTCCGGCACGGCACGCTGAGCCTTTGGTTAATTCCTCTTCCTGGTGGGAAATGAGAGTTAAATTTGCCCGTCCAGACACCTCCAGCTAGTCTCTCATTGGTTCTCCCTCTTCCTGTTCATCTTCCGCAGAAATTGCAAACTGGGACAAACAGGAGGTTAAAGGCACTGACTCTCCAAGTCGGGAGAGTGTTAGTAAAGCGTCTGGAATGTTGCACCCGAGTACCAGGGGACGAGAACGGAGACATATTTGAACACGTCTCCCGATCACACGGTTGATCATACTCTGGGTTCCACATGCATGTTTTAGCTGAAGGAAGAATCCCTTAAACCTGGAGAGTTGAGACCCGTGGAATCGGTACCATGCAATATGACTTCAAAGGGTCTTCATTTGCTCACCGAACCTCTCCAATCCTATCACTGCTGCGTTTATGCCCCTGTACACACGCTTGATTCCCTTTCGGAGACATAGCAATCCATAGGTTTTAAGATACTTACTAGTCAGGTACATTCTTAGGCGTTTAATATGGGGTGTTGAGTCCATTTCGTTGAGCAAGGAGTAGCTCTTGTTTATTCCATATTTGGCGTAAGGAACTTAATCTATGCTCATTTCAATCTCTGCTTTTATGCAGCGCCCCAACTCACCTTTCCCCTTAAGCCAGCATAAGTTGGTTTTCTAAATTTGAGTCCCTGTTCTGTTTTGTAATCCAGTTCCTGTGTAACCAAGTTTACATTCCGTGTATTAGTGATATCTTATGATGTTTCTTTTTCTGTGTGACTTATTTCAGTTAGAATCATCATACCTGAATCCACTCATTATGCTGCTACGGGCCTGATGACATAGATTTCATTGTTGAGTGATATTGCATTGTACGTAAGTACCACAACTTCTTCATCCATTTTTCACTTTCTGCGATATTGAACTTGTACCGTAAACGAGGTTCTTGTAAACAGAGCCGTCCCAAACTTTGGGGTGGCTGTGTCTTTTTGATTTTCATTTCCCTAAGCTATAGGACCATAAGTGGAAGTGCCCGAGGCTCTGTTGCTTTGTTTCTTAGATGTTTCAGGAAACACCATACACTCCGCCCGAGTGGCTGTTGGCAATTTACATCCCGCCCATCAGCATAACAAGGCTCCCAGTTCTCCATGGCCTGTCCTGCCTTTCTGGATTTTACACTTTTTTCAGATGGCACTTTTGACCGGGGGGAAGTGAGACTTCATTCTAGTGCAGATTTCCTTTGCAAGCTTGCTTGGTTGGCCAAAAAGGGCGTATGCGTTTTTTCCTGAATATATTCAGGAAAAAACGCATACGCCCTTTTTGGCCAAGTGCATCATTGTGGACGTTCTGCCTCTTTTCCTATGCTTTCAATGCAATTCCAGTCTACCTCCTGAAATCGGTTTCCTGCAATTCTGCCCCGCTTTCAAGTCCTCTTGGCAGCCTTACTTCAGTGTATTTTTGGATGATAGCTATCATTTATAACTCTGCAGGTTTGTGAATTACAGTGCCCCTGAGCTCCTTTCTTCAACTCGCTTTCTTGTGAGCTGGCCGCAACACCCCAAGATGGCTTCAGGCCCTAATCTGGTTCCGGCACGGCACGCTGAGCCTTTGGTTAATTCCTCTTCCTGGTGGGAAATGAGAGTTAAATTTGCCCGTCCAGACACCTCCAGCTAGTCTCTCATTGGTTCTAGCTATTCCTGTTCATCTTCCGCAGAAATTGCAAACTGGGCCAAACAGGAGGTTAAAGGGACTGACTCTCCAAGTCGGGAGAGTGTTAGTAAAGCGTCTGGAATGTTGCACCCGAGTACCAGGGTACGAAAACTGAGACATATTTGAACACGTCTCCCGATCACATGGTTGATCATACTCTAGGTTCCACATGCATGTTTTAGCTGAAGGAAGAATACCTTAAACCTGGGTAGTTGAAACCTGTGGAATGGGTACCATGCAATATGATTTCAAAGGGTCTTCATTTGCTCACCGAACCTCTCCAATCCTATCACTGCTGCGTTTATGCCCCTGTACACACGCTTGATTCTCTTTTGGAGACATAGCAATCCATAGGTTTTAAGATACTTACTAGTCAGATATATTCTTAGGCGTTTAATATGCGGCGTTGAGTCCATTTCGTTGAGCAAGGAGTAGCTCTTGTCTATTCCATATTTGGCTTAAGGAACTTTATCTGTGCTCATTTCAATCTCTGGTTTTATGCAGCACCCCAACTCACCTTTCCCCTTAAGCAAGCATAAGTTGGTTTTCTAAATCTGAGACCCTGTTCTGTTTTGGAATTCAGTTCCTGTGTAGCCAAGTTTACATTCCGTGTATTAGTGATATCTTATGATGTTTCTTTTTCTGTGTGACTTATTTCAGTTAGAATCATCGTACCTGAATCCACTCATTATGCTGCTACGGGCCTGATGACATAGATTTCATTGCTGAGTGATACTGCATTGTACGTAAGTACCACAAGTTCTTTATCCATTTTTCACTTTCTGTGATATTGAACTTGTACGGTAAATGAGGTTCTTGTAAACAGAGGCGTCCCAAACTTTGGGGTGGCTGTGTCTTTTTGATTTTAATTTCCCTAAGAAATAGGACCATAAGTGGAAGTGCCCTAGGCTTTGTTGCTTTGTTTTTTAGATGTTTCAGGAAACACCATACACTTCTCCCGAGTGTCTGTTGGCAATTTACATCCCGCCCATCAGCATAACAAGGCTCCCAGTTCTCCATGGCCTGTCCTGCCTTTCTGGATTTTACACTTTTTTCAGATGGCCCTTTTGACCGGGGCGAAGTGAGACTTCATTGTAGTGCAGATTTCCTTTGCAAGCTTGCTTGGTTGGCCAAAAAGTGCGTATGCGTTTTTTCCTGAATATATTCAGGAAAAAACGCATACGCCCTTTTTGGCCAAGTGCATCATTGTGGACGTTCTGCCTCTTTTCCTATGCTTTCAATGCAATTCCAGTCTACCTCCTGAAATCGGCTTCCTGCAATTCTGCCCCGCTTTCAAGTCCTCTTGGCAGCCTTACTTCAGTATATTTTTGGACGATAGCTGTCATTTATAACTCTGCAGGTTTGTGAATTACAGTGCCCCTGAGCTCCTTTCTTCAACTCGCTTTCTTGTGAGCTGGCCGCAACACCGCAGGATGGCTTCAGGCCCTAATCTGGTTCCGGCACGGCACGCTGAGCCTTTGGTTATTTCCTCTTCCTGGTGGGAAATGAGAGTTAAATTTGCCCGTCCAGACACCTCCAGCTAGTCTCTCATTGGTTCTCCCTATTCCTGTTCATCTTCCGCAGAAATTGCAAACTGGGCCAAACAGGAGGTTAAAGGCGCTGACTCTCCAAGTGGGGAGAGTGTTAGTAAAGCGTCTAGAATGTTGCACCCGAGTACCAGGGGAGGAAAACTGAGACATATTTGAACACGTATCCCGTTCACACGGTTCATCATACTCTGGGTTCCACATGCATGTTTTAGCTGAAGGAAGAATACCTTAAACCTGGAGAGTTGAGACCCGTGGAATGGGTACCATGCAATATGACTTCAAAGGGTCTTCATTTGCTCACCGAACCTCTCCAATCCTATCACTGCTGCGTTTATGCCCCTGTACACATGCTTGATTCTCTTTTGGAGACTTAGCAATCCATCGGTTTTAAGATACTTACTAGTCAGGTACATTCTTAGGCGTTTAATATGGGGTGTTGAGTCCATTTCGTTGAGCAAGGAGTAGCTCTTGTCTATTCCATATTTGGCTTAAGGAAATTTATCTGTGCTCATTTCAATCTCTGGTTTTATGCAGCACCCCAACTCACCTTTACCCTTAAGCAAGCATAAGTTGGTTTTCTAAATTTGAGACCCTGTTCTGTTTTGTAATTCAGTTCCTCTGTAGCCAAGTTTACATTCCGTGTATTACTGATATCTTATGATGTTTCTTTTTCTGTGTGACTTATTTCAGTTAGAATCATCATACCTGAATCCACTCATTGTGCTGCTACGGGCCTGGTGACATAGATTTCATTGCTGAGTGATATTGCATTGTACTTTAGTACCACAACTTCTTTATCCATTTTTCACTTTCTGTGATATTGAACTTGTACTGTAAATGAGGTTGTTGTAAACAGAGGCGTCCCAAACTTTGGGGTGGCTGTGTCTTTTTGATTTTAATTTCCCTAAGCTATAGGACCATAAGTGAAGTGCCCTAGGCTCTGTTGCTTTGTTTTTTAGATGTTTCAGGAAACACCATACACTTCTCCCGAGTGGCTGTTGGCAATTTACATCCCGCCCATCAGCATAACAAGGCTCCCAGTTCTCCATGGCCTGTCCTGCCTTTCTGGATTTTACACTTTTTTCAGATGGCCCTTTTGACCGGGGGGAAGTGAGACTTCATTGTAGTGCAGATTTCCTTTGCAAGCTTGCTTGGTTGGCCAAAAAGGGCGTATGCGTTTTTTCCTGAATATATTCAGGAAAAAACGTATACGCCCTTTTTGGCCAAGTACATCATTGTCGAGGTTCTGACTCTCTTCATATGTTTTCAATGCAATTCCAGTCTACCTCCTGAAATTGGTTTCCTGCAATTCTGCCTTGCTTTCATTGCCTCTTCATAGCCTTACCTCAATATATTTTTTGAAAATAGTTGGCCGTTATAACTCTGCAGGTTTTTGAATTGCAGTGGCCCTTAGTTCCATTTTTCAGCTCTTATTTTTGTGGTCTTGCCCCATAACCACAGGATTCCTTGAAGCCCTATTTTTCTTCTGGGGCACCTTGCTGTGCCTTTGGTTAATTCTTCTTACTGATGTGACATTAGAGTGACATGTGCCCATTGAAACCGCTACAGCTAGTTTCTCACTGGTTCCCCCTATTCCCATTCATCCTCTGCACTAACTGCAGACTGTGCGATACCAGAACTTAAAGGCATTGACTCCATGTGGGAATGTTGTTAGTAAAGCGGCTGGAATGTCGATCCGGAGCCCCAGGAGAGGAAAAATGAGGTGCGTTTTAGAAACCTTTCCCGATCATATGGTATACCAGTCACTGGGTTTCCCAAGCATGGTTTAGCTGTAGGAAGATTCCCTTCAACCTGGAGTGTTGGGACCCTTGGACTGAGTAGCATGAAGTATTGCATTAAACTTTCGGCAGTTGCTCACCAAAGCTCACCAATCCTCTCAGCCCCAAGTGTTCAGCCTTATGTCTTATCCAGCTGTGGGTTTATATGTGGTCAATCCAGGTTGCATCACATCCCCTGAGCGAATTTTGTAAGAATTTTTCTCTCTTTCATTGTTTCAGCGTTTTGTTTTTAAAATTTATTTCTATAATGGGGTTTAGCTCATTTTCACTGCTGTGTTTGTGCCGCTCTGCACACACTTGATTCCCTTATGGAGATATATCAATACATGGGTTTTAAGATTCTTATTACTCAGATATATTTCTCTGTGGTGTATAGGGTGTGTTGAGGCCAGTTCATTGAGCAAGGTGTAGATCTTGTCTAATACCTATTTGGTTTATTGAACGGTATCTGTGCTAATTTCAAACTCTGGTTTTATGCATCACCCCACCTCTCCTTTCCCCTTAAGCTGACATAAGTGTGTTTTCTAAATGTGAGACACTGTTCTGTTCTGTAATTCATTTCTTGTGCAGCCATATTTACCCTCCCTCTATAAGTGATATCTTATGATATGTTTCTTTTTCTGTTTGACTTATTTCAAGTAGTATTATCGGACCTAAATCCACTCTTTATCCTTCTACTAGCCTTATTACATTGATTTCATGGTGAAGAGATATTCCATTGTACATAAGTACCACATCTTCTTTATCCATTGTTCTCTTTCCTGGGATATTTAAGGTGTACTGAAGTTGAGGTTCTTGTAAACAGAGTAGCCCTAAACTGTGGTGTGCTTGTGTCTTGTTGATTTTTAGACTTCCCTAGATATACTCCCATGATTGGAAGTGTCCTATGCTCTGTAGCTCTGTTTTTTAGATGATTTAGGAACCACCATACACTTCTCCAGAGTGGCTCTCGGCAGTTCACACACTGCCCATCAGCGTATAAAGGCTCCCTGTTCTCCATGGCCTGTCCTGCATTTCTGGTTTTTACAATTTTTTAGGATGGCCCTTTTGACTGGTGGGAAGTGAGACTTCTTTGTTGTGCACATTTGCATTGGTTGCTTGCTTCGTTGCCCATAAAGTGCGTATGCGTTTTTTCCTGGATATAATCAGGAAAAAACACATACGCCCTTTTGGGCCAACTGCATCATTGTCGAAATTCTGCCGCTTTTCATGTGCGTTAAAGACGAGTCCAATCTATCTCTTGAAATCTGTTTCTTGCAATTCTGTCTTGCATTCAGATCCTCTTCTTTGCCTTACCTCAACATATTTTTGGACGTTAGTTTTCATTTATAACTCTGCAGGTTTGTGAATTGCAGTGACCCTGAGCTCCATTTTTTAAGTTGCTCTTTTGTGAGCTGGCCTCAAACCCGCAGGATTGCTTCAGGCCCTATTTTGGCTCCGGCGAGGCAGGCTGAGCCTTTCTTTAATTCTTATTCTTAATGGGAAATTAGAGTGATATGTGCCCGTCCAAACCCCTACAACTATTCTCTCATTGGTTCCCCCTCTTCTCGTTCATCCTCCTCACAATTTGCAAAATGTGTGAAACAGAAGTTTAAATGTGCTGATTCTCCAAGTGGGGAGATTCTAAGTAACGTGGCTGGAATGGTGAACAGGAGCACCAGGAGAGGATAAATGAGGTGCATTTTAGACACATCTCCCGATCACATGGTGTACAGTCCTCTGGGTTTTCCATGCATGTTTTAGCTGTAGGAAGATCCCTTGAACCTGCAGATTTGGGACCCATTGAATGGGTACCAGGTAGTATTACTTTAAAGGGTGTGCATTTCCTCACCCAACCTCACATTTCTCTTAGCGCAAACAGTTTCCAGCCTTATGTCTCATCCTGCTGTGGGTCTAGATGTGTTCAATCCATGTTGCATCACCGTCCCTGAGGAAAAGTTGTAAGAGGTTTTCTCTGTCTCTCTGTCGTTTATTTTTTTCAATTTATTACTATATTGGTTACAGCTGATTTTCAAAGCTCTGTTTCTTGCTGCTGTACATCCACTTGATTCACGTACAGAGAGACATCAATAAATTCTTTTTCAGATTCTTACCAGTCGTATATATTCTTTTCCGGTGACTTGAGTGTGCTGAGTGCAGTTCTTTTAGCTACCGTGTAGGCCTTGTTGATTATCAGTTTGGTATTTGGAATGGTATCTTTGCTAATTTCAACCTCCTGGATGATGCCTCACCCCTCCCCACCTTTCCCGTTTAGCAGCCTTATGCGTGTTTTCTACATATTTGACTATGTTTTTGTTTTGTAATTTATTTCATGTGTAGCCATTTTGGATTCCACCTTTAAGTGATATCTTATGATATGTGTCTTTTTCTTTTTGAATTCTGTCACTTAGAATGATCATACGTAACTCCTCCGGAGTTGTTACAACTGGCCATATTTCATTGATTTCCAGGCTGAATAATATTCCACTCTACCTAAGTACCACATCTCTATCCATTTTTTCCCTCCAGAGACATTTAAGTTATATCCTAGTCGAGGATCTTTTAAACAGAGAGGGGGTAAACATTGGGGTGCCTGTGTCCTCTCGATTTTTGTTTTTCCCAAGATATACGCCCATGAGTGCAAGTGCCCTATGCTCTGTAGCTCATTTTTTAGATGCTTTAGTAAACACAATACACTTCTCCAGAATGGCCGTTGGCAATATACATTTCCACTATAAGTCTCACAGGGCTCCCTCTTCTCCTTGCCCTGTCCTGCATTTCTGTTGTTTACGCTTTATGAGGATGGCTCTTCTGACTGATGCGAAGTGATATCTTTTGTAGTATTGACTTCCAGTGCCCACCTGTTTGGTTGGCTAAAAAAGTGTATGCCCTTTTCTTGAATATATACAGAAAAAAACGCATACACCCTTTTTGGCCAACTGCAATGTTGGCAATGTTCAGCTCCTTTTCTTGTGCTTAATGGCGAGTCCTTTCTACCTCCTCAAATCCCTTTCCTGCCATTCTCCCTTGCTTACAAGTCCTTTTCTCTGACTTTCCTCAAGACATTTTTCAGTGATGGATATTTTCAACTCTGCAGTTTTGTGAATTTTACTGCCCCTGAGTTCCATTGTTCAACTTGTGTTTATGGGAACTGGCCACAAAGCAGCGGGATTTCCTCAAGCCCTATACTGTTTCCATGGGCAACCCTAGCCTTTGGTCAATTCGTCTTCCTGATTGGAAATTAGAGTGACATGTGCCTGTCTGAACACCTAGGACTTGTCTCTCATTGTTCCTCATCCTTCCGCTTCATCCTCTGGACAAATTCCAAACTGTACGCAACAGGATGTTGACAGTGCTGACATCTCCAAGTGGGGAGACTGTTAGTAAAGACGCTGGAGGGGTGAACCCGAGCACCAGGAGATGAGGAGATGAGATGCCTTTTCCAAACTCTTCCCGATCAGACGGTATACCATCCTCTGGGTGTGACAGACATGTTTTAGCAGTAGGAAGAGTCCCATTCATGTAAGGAGAACACCAGGGCTTTTTCAAAATCAGTGTCTCCCCGAAACCCAAACTGGGGAAGTTTTTAAGCTACGGCTACACATATGTTCATTAAGGGCCTTGGGAAGTAGGCAGAGTCCAAACTTTAGATGATTGAAGTCTTCAGGGTCAGAAGCACTCACCACCAGCTTCCCTTAGGCTACACTTTAACTATCATTGATAGATGATGTCAATAAAAATATCTATTCTTTTTCAGATTATTTCCCCTTATAGGTTATTGCAAAATGTTGAGTGTAGTTCCCTGTGCTATACAGTAGTTCCTTGTTGATGATCTATTTTATACATAGCAGTGTGTATGTGTTAATTCCAAACTGTTAATTTATCCCTCCTCCCACCTTTCCCCTTTGGTAATAATAAATTATAAGATTTTATACTTCTCAGAAATGGGGGAGCTGAAAGAGAGGTATCATTTTCAATGGAAAAGCATTTAAAACAAGATTGAAGGTTTAACCAAGATTATTAGATGTACATCCTTGGAAAGAAATCACTTCGTTTCTCTAATATTGACCTGACAAATAAGACAAACCTTTTCACTGAACTTGCTTATAAAAAGTGATGGAAATATCAAATGGAAGTGTTAGAAACATCTTATTTTACCCGAGCCTTATACACTGTTCTATGTTAACTACAGTTTGGCTCACACATCTGTTCATTGAGGTTACAATAGTCTCAATTTCTGTTACTGATCCTCCAGAGTGGACCCCAACAAGTGTCCCCCTGCCCAGTGTCATTGGGGCCAACAGATCGAGACTGAGTTTGGTTCACAAGCAAAGGAAACTTTATATTTTGATCAGAGAATGGAGAGGTGAGAGCATGCACTACCCCGTGGGCTGTGGGCTGGGCTGCTGTGTAGAGATCCTGTCAGAGTCAGTGGGAGGGAGGGAGGCGGCGGAGCTCTCGAGGGCCGGGTTGGCTGTAGCTCAGGCTCTATATCGTGGAGTCTGCACTGGGCCCCAGGAGCTGAGGTGTCGACCCAGCCATTCTGCACTAGGAAATCTGGTCTGAAGTGCCGGGTGTGGAACCTCTGCATGCGGGACCCTAGGAGCATGTGAAATTAGACAAAGCACAAAGGATAAAAAAGGTTAGACTTGACTTTATTGCCCAGATTCTATTTTTATCTCCCAGGGATTTTTAATGGGCTTTGCTGGGGACAAACCCCTCCTCTGCCTTTTGTCCCGTTCCTCATTCTTGGAGTGCTGAGGGTGCAGACCCTTCTTCTGTAACTGCTGAGTGCTGAGTTGGGAGCCCTCATACCCTGGGGCGAGGGTCAGAGCTTCTCCCCAGCAGCCTCCCGGTGACGTTGATTGTCCCCAGGACCCCTGCCTCCCTGCTCGTCCACCTGAGCACCAGCATTGGAAGTGTTATAGATTCTAATGACCTTTAAGGGTCCAGGAAAGAGATGTGCAGAGACGCTGTGGGGGCCGGTTTCACCCCGCCCCACATTTGTTCGGCCACCTTAGGCTGACCGTTTCTGCCAGCCTAGATGCTCTGACCAGTAGTCTGCGCTTTCTTCAATTAGGCCCCTGAATTAACGTACAAACAGCACCATGTGTCAGAGCCCTGCCTGCTCAACTCCCAGACAGTCCAGGGTCAGTGGTGATAAGGACCATGATGGCTACTGAGTCAACAGCCTTTTGAAGTAAACAGGAGTCCAGCCGGTCTTATTGGCCACCATCATCACGGTGTCTGTAGGCTTTTCTATGGTGACAGTGTGATATACGGTTCCCCCGCCAAGATTATTAGCTCCCCTCTGGGTGCAGTAAGTCCTGCAAGCAGTAGTCTACTCTTTTGGGACACACCCTTGTTGTTTTATGAGAGAAACTCCAGGTCAAGTGATGTTCACACGAGTCGTCATGGTGCCCTGTTGCCCCCGGTTATCTCTCTGGATGTTGGAGTTGGAGGGCCTCCTCACTCGAGGTCGGTGTGCCCACGGAGCGAACCCTGCAACTTCAGGGCATGGTTGGTGGTTAGGATCACCACGTGGGGTCCTTTTCCCTTAGGAGGGAGGTGGCCTTTTGGGCTGCTGATTTCCAGGTTTTTAGATACCGCCAGTATCTTGGCCAGATGTGGCAGTGGGCCAAGCCCCTTGGTGACCGTAGTTTATCCTACCTGGATGGCATTCTTGCATTGTTCCATTTCAAGTGGTCCCAGTTTTTGCACTAATTCTCCAATGGCGATTCACCTTTCACCGGGAATGTAAAGGTCAAAGGGTTTAGCTAAATTAGGGAGTTCCAGGGCAAGGGTCTGAATTGACTGCTCTTTCCATTCTTGAAAGGCCACTTCTGGATTCTATTCAAAAGGATCATCATCTTTTCCTTTCAGTGTTTCATATAGAGGCCCAGCTAGTAGACTGTAGTTAGGGATCCAGAAGCAGCAAACCCTGGCCTCCCCAGGAACCCCTAAGCTGTCTTCTAGTTTTAGAAAGGGGTAAGGCTGAAAATGGTTTCTTCCCTTTCCTGGGATGGGCTTCTCTGACCTTCTGTGAGAATGAAGCCCAGGCAGGTCACTGCAGTCTGTGATATTTGAGCTTTTTCTTGGACAACTTCTATCCTTTATTGGCTTGGTAGTTCAGAGGCCTCCTTAGTAGGGTTGGCGATCAGAATGTCGTCTGCATATTGAAGGAGGGTTTCCTTTTCCAGAGGTAGAACTTTTAGGTCTTTAGCTAAGCTTTCCCCAAAGATGGTGTGGGAACTTTTGCACCCTTGGGGCCAGACGGCCCGGAAGTATTGTTTTAGTTGTATGTTGAGTCCTGCCACTCACAAGCCAAAATTTCTTGTGACTCTGGGACTAATGGAATGCAAAAGAAAGCATCATTGAAGACTAATACAGAATACCATGTCCTGGTGGTTGGTAGAATGACCAGCAGGGTGTAGGAATTAGGAGCAACTGGAGGTATATCCTCGGTGGCTTCACTGACTGTCCTGACATCCTTTACCAGGTCCCCAGCAGCCCATGGGGCTCTCGTGGTCAGACCAATCCCAGAATATGGAGCTCACCTGGGCAGGTACCCCACCCCCACCCCAGCCCACGGGGCTCTCGTGGTCAGGCCCCTCCCAGGATACAGAGCTACCCTTGCAGGTACCGTGGCAGGGCTGGGCACACAGGAACCGTGCACATAGCCCTCATTGCAGAGCACCCCCAGCTCACCTGTCACTCAGAGCTGACACAGAGTACCTCAGAGCAGGACTTGAACTAACAAACAGCAGCTGCGACAGGTCTGTGACCCTGGGCATCACTCCGTGAGGCCTCCCTCCACCTGGTCTTCCAGAGACTTCCACTGCACCCGGGGCACCAGGCCTCTGTCTCCAACCACCACCCACCCCTCCTCTCCCTGACTCCTGGGTTCCTCTCATTAGGAGAGGGTTTTCTTGAAGTTGTCTCCCACTCATGGGCCAGATAAAATGATTAGAAAACAAGCCAAAGCTGCAGCCCCTTGTCTATCCTGACTCTCAGGAGCCCACACCTGTTCCTCGGACCTGGCCGGTTCAGCAAGTTCCATTTTCTGCAACTGTGAGCCCCTGAGGGGTGATGATTGGCTGACCTGGGCAGCCTTACCGTGCCGGCCAGCCCTCCCCAGATGTGCCTGGGTTGAGATCAATATAAATACCACTCCAGGCAGCAAGAGCCCCTGCAGCTGTGCCTGACGCCATTTTCTCTGCCCTGTCAGCAGTCTCGGGGCTGGGCTGGTGGGAGGGAGTGAGAGGCCACGGCTTTGTGGGTGGCCCAGTGTGAGTGGGGCTCTGCTGGACTTTCTGCAGCAGTTGCCAGGCTGCCACCTGCTAAAGAAGAGGATGTGTCACCCATACCTGTTGCTGGAATTTCTCCCTGGGCAGAGGTGAGGAAGGAAAAAAGCAGTGGGGGCAGGGACAGGACGGGTATCTCAGGCAGGGAAATGGAAATCTTCCAGAAGAGCACCCAGGGCCAGGACCATCCTGGCTGGCCTGCAGGCACCAAGTCGGCCGGCATGCTGTCACTCGTGTGGCTCTATGGCCCTTCCTCTAGGCTTTCAAGTCCTTGTATATATTCAGGTGTTTTACCTGGGATGGGTGGGAATAGTTCAGCAGCAACTGGCCTGGGGCTCAGCTCACGTTTACTCACAGATGCCTCGGCACGGTGCCCCAGCTTTGCAATGAGGACGCTTGTTGCGTGGGGGCTGCTGGCTGAATGGGAGACGATTCCCCACCACTGACCAACTTCAGAATTGTTTACAACTGGAGCAAGTGCCCTGATACGGTTTTCCTCTGTGTAACTGGTGGGTTCTGTGTTTTTTTCTCTTTTTCGTTTTTGGTTCAAGGTAGACTTTATTCCTCTTTTTTTGTATTTACAGATATAAGCATGGAAATAATTTATTCATATAAATACATGTATGTGCAGGGAATAATTGTTTTTTCTGTTTTATTTTTTAAATTTTATTTCTTTTTAATTTTGAATTTTATTTTATATTTTTATACAGCAGGTTCTTATTGGTTATCTATTTTATACATATAAATGTATACATGCCAATCCCAGTCTCTCAACTCCTCCCACCACCACCCCCTCAACAGCTTTCCCCCCTTGTTGTCCATACGTTTGTTGTCTACATCTGTTGCTCTATTTATGCCTTGCAAAATGGTTAATCTGTACAGTTTTTCTAGGTTCCACATATATGCATGAATATACAGGATTTGTTTTTCTCTTTCTGACTTACTTCACTCTGTATGACAGTCTCTAGATCCATCGACGTCTCTACAAATGACCCAATTTCATTCCTTTTCATGGCTTAGTAATATTCCATTTTATATATGTACCACAGCTTTATGCATTCGTCTGTCTGTGGGCATTTATGTTGCTTCCATTACCTCGATATTGTAAATAGTGATGCAATGAACATTGCGGTGAATGACTCTTTTTGATTTATGGTTTTGTCTGGGTATATGTCCAGTACTGGGATTGCTGTATCATATGGTAATTCTATTGTTAGTTTCTTAAGAAATTCCATATTGTTCTCCATAATGACTGTATCAATTTATATTCCCAACAATAGTGGAAGAGGGTTCCTTTTCTCCACACCCTTTCCAGCATTTTCTGTTTGTAGATTTTCTATGATGCCTATTCTACCAGGTGTGAGGTGATACCTCATTGTTGAATCCATTTCGTTGAGCAAGGGGTAGGTCTTGTCTATTACATATTTGGCTTATGGAACGGTATCTGTGCTAATTTCAAACTCTGC